>NC_139515.1:86599106-86626606 GCF_947247035.1 Vipera ursinii | reverse complement strand
TTCTTGGCTCTTTTGCGGATGGCTGGGCATTTGCTATTTTCCCCTTTCCGAAAGGAAAGGAAAGTTTGGAGGAGAAAAGCCATATACAGTAGATCTCCTGTACAGGTGTCCCCCACATACGACCGTTCATTTAGTGACCGTTCAAAGTGAACGACACTGGGAAAAGGGACTTAGGATCTTTTTTTCACACAACCGTTGCTGCCTCTCCAGGGTCACGTGATCCCCTCCCCTCTCCTCTCTTTCCTTCTCCTTTTTCCTCCCCTCCCCTCTCCCCCACCTCTCTTCCTCCCCTCCTCCCTCTCACCATCCCCTCCCCTCCCTTCTCCTTTCCTCTCCTTGTTCTCTCCCTTCTCCCTTCTCTCCTCTCCTCTTTCCTCCCCTCTCCCTTGTCCTCTCCTCTCCTCCCTTCTCCTTTTTCCTCTCCTCCCCTCCCCTTTCCTCCCCCGTTCTCTCTCTTCTCCTCTCTTCTCTTTTCCCTCCCCTCTCCCCATTCTCTCCCTTCTCCTCTCCTCTTCTCTCCTTTTTCCTCTCCTCCCCTCTTCTCTTGTCTCCTCTCCCTCTTCTCTCCCTTCTCCTCTCCTCTCCTCTCCCCGTTCTCTCCTCTCCTCTCCTTTTTCCTCCCCTCCCCTCTTCTCTTGTCTCCTCTCCCTCTTCTCTCCCTTCTCCTCTCCTCTCCTCTCCCTGTTCTCTCCTCTCCTCTCCTTTTTCCTCCCCTCCCCTCTTCTCTTGTCTCCTCTCCCTCTTCTCTCCCTTCTCCTCTCCTCTCCTCTCCTCTCCTCTCCTCTCCTCTCCTCTCCTCTCCTCTCCTCTCCTCTCCTCTCCTCTCCTCTCTTCTCCTTTTTCCTCCCCTCCCCTTCCCTCCCCTCTCCTCTCCCTGTTCTCTCTCTTCTCCTCTTCTCTTCTCTTCTCTTCTCCTGTCCTCTCTTCTCCTTTTTCCTCCCCTCTCCCCGTTCTCTCCCTTCTCCTCTCCTCTCCTCTCCTTTTTCCTCCCCTCTTCTCTCCTCTTGTCTCCTCTCCCTCTCCCTCTCCTCTCCCTTCTCCTCTCCTCTCCTCTCCTCTCCCTCTCCTCTCCCTTCTCCTCTCCTCTCCTCCCTTCTCCTTTTTCTTCCCCTCTCCTCTCCCCGTTCTCTCCCTTCACCTCTCCTCTCCTCTCCTCTCCTCTCCTCTCCTCTCCTCTCCTCTCCTCTCCTCTCCTCTCCTCTCCTCTCCTCTCCTCTCCTCTCCTCTCCTCTCTCTGTTCTCTCCCTTCTCCTCTCCTCTCCTCTCCTCTCCTCTCCTCTCCTCTCCTCTCCTCTCCTCTCCTCTCCTCTCCTCTCCTCTCCTCTCTCTGTTCTCTCCCTTCTCCTCTCCTCTCCTCTCCTCTCCTCTCCTCTCCTCTCCTCTCCTCTCCTCTCCTCTCCTCTCCTCTCCTCTCTCTGTTCTCTCCCTTCTCCTCTCCTCTCCTCTCCTCTCCTCTCCTCTCCTCTCCTCTCCTCTCCTCTCCCCATCCTCTCCCCTCTCCCCTCCCCTCCCCTCCCCTCCCCTCCCATCCCATCCCATCCCATCCCATCCCATCCTATCCTATCCTATCCTATCCTATCCTATCCTATCCTATCCTATCCTATCCTATCCTATCCTATGCCATCCTATTTCCTATACTTTTATTATCAGTATTGTATGCCACCGTAATCCCCCCCCCCGGAGTCTGCTGGCTGAGCTCCATCGAGCAGCTACATGCATTCATCTTTGAAATCCCTTTCAGAGAAGAGACATTCAGCTATGTGTATTTTGTGAGAAGCTATTTTCCAGGATTCCACCTTCTTCTGCTGTTATTAAAAAAAAAGGAAAAAAAAGCGCTTTTCAGGTTGATGCAGAAAAAGGGTGGAATGAATGGCATACTCTATGTGAACTACCTAGGGAGCGGATTTGCTGTCTCTTCTTACCTTACCAGCTCATAGCTGTATTTCTAAATGATTCAAGTACTCATCTCTGTTTGGAAAGATTTTCAGAGAGGGTTGTAAATGAATCGGTCGGGTGTCCTTGGGAGTTCTCCACGTACCACTGGTGGAATTGTGAAGGCAAAAAATGACATTTTCCTTGTGCGGGATTTTTCTACCCCATCACAGAAATAAAATGTCAAGTAGAGGAACAGCTACTGATTTTTCTTACATAGAAGATAGAATTACAGAGCTGGAAGGGATCTCGGAGGTCTTCTAGTCCAGCCCCCTGCTCATACAGAAGACCCTGTACCATTTCAGACAAAGGCTTGTCCAACCTCTTCTTAAAAACCTCCAGCGTTGGGGCATTCGCAACTTCTGGAGGCAGGCTGTTCCACTGGTTAATTGTTCTCACTGTCTGGAAATGTCTTTGGGCCAATCCCCAGGAGATGGTGAGTTCTAGTACTGCCTTAACCATGAAAGCCGGCTGAGTGACTTTGGGCCAATCACCAGGAGATGGTGAGTTCTAGTCCCGCCTTAGGCATGAAAGCCGGCTTGGTGACTGTGGACCAATCACCAGGAGACGGTGAGTTCTAGTCCCACCTTAACCATGAAAGCCGGCTGGGTGTCCTTAGGCCAATCACCAGGAGACAATGAGTTCTAGTCCCACCTTAGGCATGAAAGCCGGCTGAGTGACTTTGGGCCAATCACCAGGAGACAATGAGTTCTAGTCCCACCTTAGGCATGAAAGCCAGCTGGGTGACTTTGGGCCAATCACCAGGAGACAATGAGTTCTAGTCCCACCTTAGGCATGAAAGCCGGCTGAGTGACTTTGGGCCAATCACCAGGAGATGGTGAGTTCTAGTCCCTCCTTAGGCATGAAAACCAACTGGGTAACTTTGGGCCAATCACCAGGAGATGGTGAGTTCTAGTACCGCCATAGGCATGAAAGCCGGCTTGGTGACTTTGGGCCAATCACCAGGAGACGGTGAGTTCTAGTCCCACCTTAACCATGAAAGCAGGCTGGGTGTCCTTAGGCCAATCACCAGGAGACAATGAGTTCTAGTCCCACCTTAGGCACGAAAGCCGGCTGAGTAACTTTGGGCCAATCACCAGGAGATGGTGAGTTCTAGTCCCGCCTCAGGCATGAAAACTGGGTGGGTGACTTTGGGCCACTCAGCAGGAGATGGTGAGTTCTAGTCTCGCATGAAAGCCGGCTGGGTGACTTTGGGCCAGCCCCTCTCTTTCAGCCCCAACCCTCCTCACGGGGTGGTAGTTGTGGGGAAAATCGGACGAGGAAGGAGTGTTAGGTATGCTCGCCCACTCGAGCTATTGATAAACATCACAGAGGGGCGATATCGCTTTAAACAAAGTAAGTCGCACTTTATGTGGTTTGTTGACCGACATCGGTAGCCCATCCCAGTCCCCGTGGATTGCAAAACGCAAAGCTGGAAGAACAGGGTGTCCGTAAATCAGAAACCACAGCTGCTCGGAGACACGCTCGGTTTTCCCAGAACCCTTTCTATAAAATAGGTTTGGGCAAAAGAGCTGCTTCTTCCCCTGTGGTTGAACTTGGAATTCCTCTGGTTTTCCTTGCAAACATTGGGACGCGATGTCTTTGTCCTGCAAGCATCCAAGATAACCAAGGGAGACAATGACATTTGGTGGTTGGGTGGTGGACACCTCACCTTCACAATGGCGGCAGCTTCTGTAGAGTAGGGTCCACGGCAGGGCTCCCCAACCTTTTGCGCACCAGGAACCAGGTTCCGTGGAGAGAGTTTTTTTTCCGTGGACCGGTGGGTGCGTGGTTTGGTGTGCTACCTGCATCCCATGGATGGAGCTTTGCTTGTTTGTGCGGACCGGTTGCTGGCATGCCACGGACCGGTGCTGGTCCACGGATTGGGGGTTGTGGACCCCTGGTTTGAGGGATTCAGCCACTGCAACTCAGTTGGATGGCTTTGGGCTGGCTGTTTTCTCAGGGCGGCCTCCCTTACAGGAGGGTTGTTAAGTGCAAAATGGAAGAACGTGGTGTTCCACCTGGAGGCAAGGGAGGGGCTTGATATACAGTTAGTCCTTGAATTAGGACCACAGTTGAGCCCCAAAGTGAGACCTTTGTTAAGTCAGCTCCCCGCATTTTAAGACCTTTCCTGCCACCGTCGTGAAGTGAATCGCTGCACTTGTTTAGACAAGGCACATGGTCGTTAAGTAAATCGGGCTTCCTCATGGACTGTGCTGGTCAGAAGGTCACCAAAGGGGATCACGTGACCCGCCCCACCCCCGGGACACTGCGACTGTCATAAATACGAGTCCGTTGCCAAATGTCTGAATTTTGACCCCGTGACTGTGGGGGTGCTGCAATGGTCTGTTTGAAAGAAAAATCTTCACCAGCATCCAGTCCAAGCCGGGAATAAACAACATGGAGACTGCTTTTTAGAAAGAAAGTTGTTTATTTTATTTTATTTTTTTATTGAAAAGTTTTACAATACATTTTTGAATACAAAAAACCCCCCTCCTCCCCCTCCCCTCTCCCCAAACCCCCCCCCCGTACCCTCCCCTCCCCCCCTCCCCGACTTCCCAGAGCTGAATACAGGGTATAATCATACAAACAAGCATAATCTTAAGATATGCTAACAACAATAATAAAACATTAAATTCTATCACACTTTAACTCTCCATAGTCAAAATATTAATAAAATAACTACTAACTAATTATACGTCATAAAAATCCGCTTCTTATTCAAATGCTAAATGATACTTTTTAGTCCCATATGTATTCTGAATATATTCAATCCATCTTCTCCATTGCACAATGTATCTCTGTTGCGATTGATCTTTCAAATACGCCGAAATCTTTGCCATTTCCGCCAAGTTAGAAACTTTCAAAGTCCACTCTTCTATAGTCGGCAGTTCCTCCTTCTTCCAATATTGCGCTACTAAAAGTCTCGCTGCCGTAATTAAATTCAACATCAACTTTGTATCTATAACAGTAGTATCGGTAATAATACCCAATAAAAACAATTGCGGAGAAAACTTTATCCTTTTCTTAAATATCTTTTGCATATTCCACCAAATTTTAATCCAAAAAGCTTTAACCTTTTTACAAGTCCACCATATATGAAAATACGTTGCATCCTCACAGCCACACCTCCAACATTTGGGCTGGCAGTTCGGATACATACTTGCTAATGTTTTAGGGTCTAAGTTGTTGTTTATTGAAGAGGAGAGCCAGACAGAAAGATGGCTTTTTGGGGAGAAAAAGTGACCACACGTAGCTGGGATTGGTGGGTTTTTATACCTTTTTGGGCTTTTGTTTGGATTTGTTCCTGGAGCATGAACTTTGACCTGAGTCTGAGTGTGCCTTTCTGATATTCTGATGGTGGTTAATCCTATTATGTTTCCTTAGAATTTGGATGGGGGTATGTAGATCTTCCTAATTTCTATTTTCCTGGCTCCAACCTTCCTGAATGGATGATTGAATTTGCATTTCTAAAAGCTGGTTTCTGTTGAGTAGTTTGGATGGCGGGGGGGGGGGGGGGGGAGAACGGGACAAGTTTCTTCCTTTTTAAAGAGCTTGGAGAAATACATGTTGCCTTTTTAATATTCCCCCAAATATTTCTGGATTCTTCCCACAGGTCGTAAGTGTGAAAAACAGTTGTAATTCACGTTTTTCCCCCAGTGCCGTTGTAACTTTGAACGGTCACTAAACGAACTGTGGTAAGACGAGGACCTACCTTCATTTCGAAGGGCTGACATTTACATCTTGCCAATAAGTACAGTTTAATAACCCGGCATCCCCTTCCGGGGAAGCCATGCGTGTGTCTAGAATTGCATGCCTTCGATTAGTGAGGGAGAAAGAGAAAATTTGTGCTTCACAACCACACCCAAAGACAAATGTGTCCCATGGGTAGCACAACAGCTCTGGGACATCATGAGGAGACTATAATGGTTTGTCCAGCTTATATGAGCCTAAAGCTGGTTTATAGAAAGGAGAATTGAGGCCTATTCCAGGAATCGCCTCTGAGTCTAATGCTGGTTTACAGCAAGGAGAATTGAGGCCTATTCCAGGAACTGCCTGTGAGTCTAATGCTGGTTTACAGCAAGGAGAAGTGAGGCTCGTTCCAGGAATCGCCTGTGAGTCTAATGCTGGTTTACAGCAAGGAGAATTGAGGCCTATTCCAGGAATCGCCTGTGAGTCTAATGCTGGTTTACAGCAAGGAGAAGTGAGGCCTATTCCAGGAACCACCTGTGAGTCTAATGCTGGTTTACAGCAAGGAGAATTGAGGCCTATTCCAGGAATCGCCTGTGAGTCTAATGCTGGTTTACAGCAAGGAGAATTGAGGCCTATTCCAGGAATCGCCTGTGAGTCTAATGCTGGTTTACAGCAAGGAGAAGTGAGGCCTATTCCAGGAATCGCCTGTGAGTCTAATGCTGGTTTACAGCAAGGAGAAGTGAGGCCTATTCCAGGAACCGCCTGTGAGTCTAATGCTGGTTTACAGCAAGGAGAAGTGAGGCGTGTTCCAGGAACCATCATCCGTACTATGATTCACAGTGCCAGAAGGATGAAGCGAGCGGGGAGGTTGGCTGGAGTCAGACGAAGGAACTTTGTCCGTGATTCTTGGACAGTCGGATTAAGGTTCCTGTCCTTCATTCTGACTCTGGTTTTCTGCCTGCCCAACAGAGAACCTGATGATCTTAGAGAGATGAATCTCATCTATGGGCCAGATAGGTGTGTGCCTGCAGGTATGTGAATAATTGATTAATTTATTTTGTTATCTTTATTTGGTGCATTTTGGAGGTGGTTACCCTTGGAGAGCTGTATGCAACAAAATCTCATTTTCATATATATGCTGATTAGCGTAGATTTAAAGTGATAATAAAGGTATTATTTCTATTCTGTTCCGTTCCGTTCTGTTTTCTATTCTATTCTATTCTATTCTATTCTATTCTATTCTATTCTATTCTATTCTATTCTATTCTATTCTATTCTATTCTATTCTATTCTATTCTATTCTATTCTATTCTATTCTATTCTATTCTACTCTATTGAATGAACCTTTATTGTCAAAGTACAACCATGTATACATTGAGATTAGCTGAGCCTCCCTTTGTGCTCCCACCCCCCAACTCACAGTGACAACAAACCCTCCATCTTATTACACCGTGTGAAGTAATTGCACCACACACCGGCCTCGCAAGTCAATTCTGCATAAAGTTTATAAAAATTCTATTCTATTCTATTCTAATTCCATTCCATTTCTTATTCTATTCTATTTTGTTGTTGTTAGTTGCAAAGTCATGTCCGACCCATCACGACCCCATGGACAACGTTCCTCCAGGCCTTCCTGTCCTCTACCATCTTCTGGAGTCCATTTAGGCTCACGCCTACTGCTTCAGTGACTCCATCCAGCCACCTCCTTCTCTGTCGTCCCCTTCTTCTCTTGCCCTCAATCTTTCCCAGCATTAGGCTCTTCTCCAGTGAGTCCTTCCTTCTCATTAGGTGGCCAAAGTATTTGAGTTTTAGCTTCAGGATCTGGCCTTCTAAAGAGCAGTCAGGGTTGATCTCCTCTAGGACTGACCGGTTTGATCGCCTTGCAGTCCGAGGGACTCGCAGGAGTCTCCTCCAGCACCAGAGTTCAAAGGCCTCCATTCTTTGGCGCTCAGCCTTTCTTATGGTCCAACTTTCTCAGCCATACATTGCAACTGGGAAGACGATATCCTTGACTATACGCACTTTTGTTGACAGGGTGATGTCTCTGCTTTTTAGTGTGCTGTCTAGATTTGCCATGGCTTTCCTCCCCAGGAGCAAGCGTCTTTTAATTTTTTGGCTGCAGTCCCAGTCTGTGGTGATCTTGGAGCCCAGGAAAATAAAATCTGTCACTACCTCCATTTCTTCCCCATCTATTGGCCAGGAATTGAGAGGGCCGGATGCCATGATCTTGGTTTTCTTAATGTTAAGTTTCAACCCAACTTTTGCACTCTCCTTCTTCACCCGCAACAAGAGGCTCTTTAGTTCCTCTTCACTTTCTGCCATTATAGAGTGGTATCTTAGGTTGTTGATTTTTCTCCCAGCTTTGCTTATGTCCCCTTGTCTTTCGCGGTCAAGCAAAACTCAAGGAATTCACACAGAGTTACTTTTGCGCCCCTGATGACAGTCACAGCTCAAAGCAAATGCATCTGTCATCTCCCCCAGGAGAGTGGGTGTGTGGGTGTGTTACAAAACTGGCCAGGTGTGCATGTGGACGGAGCTGGCCCTAACCCTGGCTTTCCCCTTCTCCAGCGGCTAGGGATGCCAAAATGATGCCGTTTCAACTTCGCTTCACCGCCTGCTAATTGCCCGCCCATCAGCAGATGTTTGCAGCCTAGCTGAAGAGCTCTACGACTGTTTACATGACGTGTGACAGCCGGAGCATCTGAGCTGTGGCAAGGAAGACTGAGAGACGGGGAGGCTGAGTCTCATCCTTCCCCAACTTGGCGCCCTCCAGCTGTGCTGGGTGTCAGTTTCCCCGAATGCTGAGTCAGCATTTGGAGTCGGTTGTTGGTTGATGGACGGATGCTAGTTGCCGCCAGCCAGGCAGATGTTCGAGGTGTGGCCAAAGAGCAGAGTGGAGTGTTTATGTGCTCTGGGGCAGCATCTTAGTTTATTTCGGTTAGAAAATGTATTGGCCTCTCTTTGTGCATTGGAAGCAGATTTTGCAACTAGCCTCTTCACCTCTGCTGGTTCCAGATGTGTTGGGTTTGCCCAAATCCTTTGATAGTGCAGTGCTTGGATTATAGGAGCTGAAGATAGAACGTTTGAAAGGCATTAGATGGAGGGAAGTTTGCTGAAGATTCTTCTTCTTCTTCCTCTTCTTCTTCCTCTTCCTCTTCCTCTTCTCCTCCTGCTTCTGCTTCTTCCTCCCCTTCCCCTTCCCTCTTCCCCCTCCTTCTTACTCTGTTCAGTGCTGAAAATAAACTCATCTCACCCAAACTCTTCAAAATTGTCATTGTGAAGGTCACTAATAGCCTCAAGATGAATTAAATTAAGAATTCAGATTAAGAATTAATAGGCAATTCCTGAAGGTGATTAGAAAGTGAGGTTTGCGATCTTAATGTCATTTAAAAGTCCCAGGTGTGATTGTGAGCATGATCTATCTATCTGTCTGTCTGTCCGTCCATCCATCCATCTAGCTCTATCTTTATCATTTATCTACCTACTTACATACCTAATTATCTATCATCAATCAATATTTGTCTGTCTGTCTGTCTGTCTGTCTGTCTATCTATCTATCTATCTATCTATCTATCTATCTATCTATCTATCTATCTATCTATCTATCTACCTACCTACCTACCTACCTACCTACCTACCTACCTACCTACCTACCTACCTATCTATCTATCTATCTATCTATCTATCTATCTATCTATCTATCTATCTATCTATATCATTTATCTACCTACCTACCTACGTACCTAATTATCTATCTATGTATCTATCTATCTCTCCATCTCCATCTCTATATCATTTATCTACTTACCTACCTGCATACCTAATTGTCTGTCTGCCTATCTATCTATCTATCTATCTATCTATCTATCTATCTATCTATCTATCTATCTATCTATCGATCTTATCTATCCATCTCCATCTCCATCTTTATATCATTTATCTACTTACCTACCTGCATACCTAATTGTCTGTCTGTCTGTCTGTCTGTCTGTCTGTCTGTCTGTCTATCTATCTATCTATCTATCTATCTATCTATCTATCTATCTATCTATCTATCTATCTATCCATCTATATCATTTATCTACCTACCTACCTACGTACCTAATTATCTATGTATCTATCTATCTCTCCATCTCCATCTCTATATCATTTATCTACTTACCTACCTGCATACCTAATTGTCTGTCTGCCTATCTATCTATCTATCTATCTATCTATCTATCTATCTATCTATCTATCTATCATCTATCTATCTTATCTATCCATCTCCATCTCCATCTTTATATTATTTATCTACTTACCTACCTGCATACCTAATTGTCTGTCTGTCTGTCTGTCTGTCTGTCTGTCTGTCTGTCTATCTATCTATCTATCTATCTATCTATCTATCTATCTATCTATCTATCTATCTATCTATCTATCTATCTCCATCCATATCTTTATCATTTATCTATCTACCTACCTACGTACCTAATTATCTATCTATCTGTCTGTCTGTCTGTCTGTCTATCTATCCATCTATCCATCATCTATCTATCTGTAATAAATTTATTGATTTATTTATTTAACAAATTTATATGGCTGCCTAACTGACACAGAAGGGACTCCGGACGTTGCAAATCCACAGTGTAAAAACCACACGTCCTGTCCCCTTGATGACAATATTATTTATCAAACCAATTTATATGGCTAACTCTGCCATCCCTTGCCACTCAAACCTGCAGAAAACTGCTGTCCTGAAGTCTCCCTGCGTGGCGCAGTCAACCGGAGCACAAGTGGGCAATCTCCTGTCCTCTCCTCGCCTGGAGAGATTCTAAGGAGCCTGTCTACCCACCAGTTCCTTAGTCTTTGTCGTCGTTAGCTCTGCTGTCAAGGAGCAGCGTTCGGTTTGCCACGCTGGTGCTGAAACGTGCAAGGCTCCAGCCCATTCTCTGTTCTATATTCTACGTTTCTCAACCTTGGCAACTTTTAAGATGTCTGGACTTCAACTCCCTGGGGAATCCTGGGAGTTGAAGTCCAGACGTCTTAAAAGTGGCCAAGGTTGAGAAAGAACTGCTGTAATCTGTCACTCTCGCCAGTGTGTGTTTGGCCACAAGAGACCACCGTCAACATAAGTCTAAAATGTTTATTGGACGGTTTTCTCGTGCCATTTCTGTTTATAATCCCGGATTCTCAAGAGGAGGATCTCTCTTCGAGAGCCAGGAGGAGAAGAAGAGGCAGTTTTCTCGGGGAAAAAGGGAAGGCGGCATGACAGTTCTCCTTAATTACAAGCCAGAATTCTCCGTCCCGGTTTCTTCGTTGCCTTCTCGTACTACCAAGCTTTTTCTTTTTTCTTTTGTTTTCCAAAATAATATTTCGTTTTCTGCCATTTCAGAAAGGCAAAATTTCAAATCACCTCCCCTTATTTTCATAACAAAGGGGCCTCGATTTACAACCATTCATTTAGTGTCCGTTTCAAGTTACAGCGGCACTGACTTACGGCCCGTTTTTCACACTTAACGACCGTTGCGACGTCCTCATGGTCAACATTTGGATGCTTGGCAACGGACTCATACTTATGGCTGTTGCAGTGTCCAGGAGTCACGCGGTCCCCTTTTGTGACCATCTGACAAGCAGAGACTCACTTAACGACCGCGTGGCTAACTTAACAACTGCCGTTTGTCGGTTTGTGCCAGAAGTGTCACAATTGAAATCGGGGCATACCAGGCGACGCGAAACTTAAAATGTCGAAAAACAAGATTAAAATATGTACAAGTTAAAGGAATCTTTCCATCCTGGAATATCCGAAGCGTAGTCAGGTCCTCATTCCTGCCTGTAACAACTGCAGTGATTCACTTAACAACCAGAGCAAGAAAAGTTGTAAAAACGGCGTAAAACTCTCCTCCCCACTGCCTGGCTTAACAACAGTAATTTGGGGGCTCCCTTACAGTCGTAAGTTGAGGACTACCTGCAGTGGTGGGATTCAGCCAGTTCGCACCAGTTCGGCAGAACCGGTAGCTAGGTTTTTTTTGTTGCCCAGGCCCAGAACGGACTTCCGGAAGTGGCATCCATTCACATATTTGAATCCCACCACTGACTACCTGTAATTGTTTGAGCAGCAGTTGGCCTTGCCTGGGTTTCTTCGCCATCTTTCTCTCCCTGTGTGGGTTGTGGAGATTCCCTGTCAGCGGTAATCAGGATTTATTTAAAGAAGCCAGTGAGAGGGGGGAGAAAATGTTTTGCAGAGATTAACGAGGATTGGGGGAGCTGATCTTGGGTTGAATTGCTAGGCAGCTGGATCCGTTTGCTTAAGTCAGCATCTCGCTTTTCTCTTTTTCTGGCTCTGGCGTGCTTGAGTGCAGCCAGGAGAACGGAGATAGAGTAGAGTAGAGTAGAGTAGAGTAGAGTAGAATAGAATAGAATAGAATAGAATAGAATAGAATAGAATAGAATAGAATAGAATAGAATAGAATAGAATAGAATAGAATAGAATAGAATAGAAAATAGAATAGAATAGAATACAATACGGAATAGAATAGAACAGAACAGAACAGAACAGAACAGAACAGAACAGAATAGAATAGAATAGAATAGAGTAGAGTAGAGTAGAGTAGAGTAGAGTAGAGTAGAAATAATACCTTTATTGTCACTTTAAATGTACACGTTGGGTGACTTTGGGCCAGTCACCAGGAGATGGGGAGTTCTAGTTCCGTTTTAGCTATGAGCTGGCTGGATGACTTTGGGCCAATCACCAGGAGACTGTGAGTTCTAGTCCTGCCTTAGGCATGAAAGCTGGTTGGGCAACTTTGGGCCAGTCACCAGGAGATGGTGAGTTCTAGTTCCGTTTTAGGTATGAAAGCTGGCTGGATGACTTTGGGCCAATCACCAGGAGACTGTGAGTTCTCGTCCTGCCTTAGGCATGAAAGCTGGCTGGATGACTTTGGGCCAATCACCAGGAGACGGTGAGTTCTAGTCCTGCCTTAGTCATGAAAGCTGGTTGGGTGATTTTGGGCCAATCACTAGGGGACTGCAAGTTCTAGACCCGCCTTAGGAGGACTTTGGGCCACACCCTCTTACTCAGCCCAACCCATCTCATAAGATTGTTGTGAAGAAAACTCTCTCTATATATCGAGACAGTAAATACAGAGTAAATATTATATCTTTTTAATATAATAACAATAATAACAACGACAACAATAATAATATAATAAAGACACACACAGAGTTATAGTTAAAGTTATATAGTTATATTTATACACACACACACACATAATTCGATTAACTATAACTATATACGGTAACTTTAATTATAACTGTGTGCGTATATATAATAAAGCTGGGATTTATATTACTCATATTAATAACTCAAGGCGGTTAACATGCTTAATACTCCTTTCTCCTCTTGTGGTGGGTTGAGTAAGAGGGATTGGCCCAAAGTCGCCCTAAGGTGGGACTAGAACTCACAGTCTCCAGGTGATTGGCCCAATCACCCAGCCAGATTTCATGCCTAAGGCGGGAATAGAACTCGCCTTCCTGGTGATTGGTCCAAAGTCACCCAGCCAGCTTTCACACCTAAGGCGGGAATAGAACTCATCCTCTCCTAGTGATTGGCCCAAAGTGTGAACATGTGAAAAAAAAAAAGTCTGGCTTTCCACAATACAGCGGTCTTAATTTAATTTTCGCCGTTGTACAGTCAAGCGACTAGTCCTTAATTTGATTATCCCTGCCTTCTTTTGTTTCTCTCCTTGTTCATACCTGCAAGCAGCGCAGTGCACCGTAGTTTCTTAAACAAGGGCAGCTAACCTCACTTAAGAGATGCGAGGACAATGAAAGCATGCAAATATCCCTCCAAGCATAAGATTAAGGAGGGAAACTCTTGTTTATCCGAGTAGGGATAATGTGCTTTTTGCGTCTTTAGCGTTTGGTTCTCCTCCAGATTTTGCCGTGAAGCAAAATGTGGAACTTTGAAGCTTCTGCTTTTTTTGGGGGGGGGGATGAAAATCAAATAGCGATAAGAATAAGAATAAAGAAAGCCCTGAAAACTTGAGGCCTAGTAAACATGCAGAAATACAAAGTCAACTCTCCCGGGCCGCGTGTCGGGGTCTGTTTGCGGGGTATTTGCAACTCATCTCCGTGTTTTACAGCCCCAATCTTGGCTGGTGCTTGTAGTTTTAAGCCGGATTGAAATTTGGAAGCGACAAAGCCGGCGGAATCCTGAGCCTCCGGCTTCATTTTCAGCTCCCATTTTATCTGTTTTGTGTTCTGGGGGTTGATTTGCGTTGCGTTCCCATTATCCTCCTTCTCTCTCTCTCTCTCTCTCTCTCTCTCTCTCTCTCTCTCTCTCTCTCTCATCCTTGGAGGGAGATAATGTAATTTTGCTGTTCTCGGATTTGGGCTTTGGCTGAGGTTTGCCAGAAAGACGGGGACCGGGTGCAGCTAGAACCACAGCGGAGCCCAAAATGTCGGTTGCTAAGAGAACTTTGTCCCATTTTACGACCTTCCCTGCCACCGTTGTTGAGCGATACCCTGCCATTGTTAAATTAGTAGTACGGTTGTTAAATCCATCTGGCTTCCCCCCCCTTCCCCCCACTTGTCAGAAGGTCACAAAAGGGGATCTCAGGACCGTCATAAATATGAGTCAGTTGCCAAGCGTCCGAATTTCGATCAAGGGACTCTGCAACAACAGTTGTAAGTGCGAAAAACAGCCGTAGGCCGCTTTTTTCAGAGTTGCAGCCTCAAACGGTCACCAAACAAGCTGTTGTAAGTCGAGGAATGCCTGTACATTTCTAATGACTTGCTCGGAGAACTGGATTCGGCCCTTCCGTCCTGGAGGGATCTCTAGATCTGAAGGCCATCTCTACGGGTGCCCTGTTGTAACCCCCACCCCTCTTTAATTCTTGCCATCCCCTTGAATGAAAATCTTGGTTATCATTTATCTTTTGATTTTTATCCTGGCATTGTTATTGTTCATATATAGTTCAAGGTGGCGGACACACCTAATACTCCATCCTCCTCCTATTTTCCCCACAACAACACCCCTGTGAGGTGGGTTGGGCTGAAAGGGAATGGCTGGCCCAGAGTCACCCAGCTTTTCATGCCTAAGGCAGGATCAGAACTCACCGTCTCCTGGTGATTGACCCAATGTCTCTCAGTCATCTTTTGTGCCTAAGGTGGGACTGGAACTCACCATCTCCTGGTGACTTACCCAGTCAGCTTCCATGCCTAAGACAGGACTAGAACTCCCTGTCTCCTGGTGATTGACCCAAAGTCACTCAGTTAGCTTCCATGCCTAAGGTGGGACTAGAACTCCCTGTCTCCTGGTGATTGACCCAAAGTCACTCAGTTAGCTTCCATGCCTAAGGTGGGACTAGAACTCACTGTCTCCTGGTGACTGGCTCAAGTCACTCAACCAGCTTTTGTGCCTAAGACAGGACTAGAACTCACCGTCTCCCACTTTCTAGCCTGGTGTCTTAATCATCTATCAACTGTTTTCTCCAGTCATCTTTTGTGCCTAAGGCGGGACTGGAACTCACCATCTCCTGGTGAGTTACCCAGTCAGCTTCAATGCTTGACTAGAACTCCCTGTCTCCTGCTGATTGACCCAAAGTCACCCCGTCAGCTTCCATGCCTAAGGCGGGACTAGAACTCACTGTCTCCTGGTGACTGACCCAAAATCACTCAGCCAGCTTTTGTGCCTAAGGCAGGACTAGAACTCACTGTCTCCTAGTGACTGGCCCAAAATCACTCAGCCAGCTTTTGTGCCTAAGGCGGGACTAGAACTCACTGTCTCCTAGTGACTGGCCCAAAATCACTCAGCCAGCTTTTGTGCCTAAGGCGGGACTAGAACTCACTGTCTCCTGGTTACTGTCCCAAAATCACTCAGCCAGCTTTTGTGCCTAAGGCGGGACTAGAACTCCCTGTCTCCTGGTGACTGGCCCAAAATCACTCAGCCAGCTTTTGCGCCTATGGCGGGACTAGAACTCACTGTCTCCTGGTGACTGGCCCAAAATCACTCAGCCAGCTTTTGTGCCTAAGGCGGGACTAGAACTCACCGTCTCCTGGTGACTGGCCCAAAATCACTCAGCCAGCTTTTGTGCCTAAGGCGGGACTAGAACTCACGGTCTCCCGCTTTCTAGCCTGGTGTCTTAATCACATATCAACTGTTTTCTCCAGTGCTCCCCAATATGCAGGCCTTCAAGGCCCAAGCTTTCTCGTCATGTTGGTTAGCCAGCAAGTCTGAGAACCAAAGTCCCAGACATACTCCCATGTAAAACCTCTACTCCGCGAGCTGCATTGGCTTCCGGTTGCCCTCCAGGTGAGATTCAAGGTGCTGGTAATGACCTATAAAGCCCTAAATGGCATGGGCCCGGATTATTTAAGGTAACACCTGCTGCCGGCGTCAACTTCCCTTCGTCCAGTGCGCTCCCACAGAGAGGGCCTCCTCAGGGTGCCGCCGGTCAAGGATTGCCGCCGGGCAATCCCCAGGGGGAGGGCGTTCTCTGTCGGCGCGCCAGACCATTGGAACCGTTTACCGGTTGAGCTCCGGATGGCTCCTGACCTCCGCTCCTTCCGCCGTGACCTAAAAACTTACTTATTTGAACAAGCCGGCCTGGTCTGATGGGAGTGGGGTATTTTAATATTAATTTTATTAATTTTTATTGTAATTTTGGGCTACCCTATTTAATTCTTTCTTAAATTTTGTACATTGTATTTTCATTGTATTGCCCTGTACACCGCCCTGAGTCCTTCGGGAGAAGGGTGGTATAGAAATTAAATAATAATAATAATAATAATAATAATAATAATAATAATAATAATAATAATAATAATTGTTGCTATTATTATTATTATTATTATTATTATTATTATTATTATTATTATTATTATTTATATTAATTCCATTTATATCCCGCCCTTCTCCGAAGACTCAGGGCGGCTTACAAGCTTAGCAGTAGCCTTCATTCTATCTATATGCCTGCTTATTAGGGCTTTCACACACACACACCCAAGCGGCATTATTACAAAGTCAGCTTAATTGCCCCCAACAATCTGGGTCCTCATTTTACCTACCTGGGAAGGAAGGAAGGCTGAGTCAACCTTGAGCCTGGTGGGACTCGAACCTGCACTAATTATTATTATTATTTATTATTTATTATTATTATTATTATTATTATTATTATTATTATTATTATTATTATTATTATTATTATTATTATTATTATTATTATTATTATTATTATTATCTGGTGAGGAACCAGTTCTGGAGAAGATGTTTGGGAAGAGACAATGCTTGCGTCCCTTTCTTCTTCTGCTCAGACACGAGTCGAAGCATTTGCCTGCTTTTCGATCTCTTCCTTCTTCCTTTTGCCACAAGGACAAAGGAGACGGGCAGAATTAGCTTTCTTGAATTACGGTCGGTCCGGCCGGCCCAAATAGGAGGGGAAGGAATAATGGCCTCTCTGTTTTCTCTTCTTTTCCCTTAGGATAAGCTGTACTCCAGGATCGGCACTCTGGAAATCTCTGCCTCTGCAGCCTGGTTTGTTATTCTCCCCCACGCTTCCAATTTAGGAATACAAAAAAAGGACGTTTTTGTCATCATGTCGGGAGACATGTGGAGGTGGACCTGCCTTGGCTTGCATCTGGTGTTCTGCACGGTGGGGCCGTCTTCGGCCGCTCGGCAACTGCCCTCTCACCCAACGAAACCTTTCTTGACCTTCTCCTCGGAAGCCCCCGAGATCTCCTTCAATCACTTGGTGGTTGACAAGAGGAAAGGATCTATTTACTTGGGGGCTATCAACTGGATCTACAAGCTCTCCGCCGAGCTGGTGGTGGAGGCCCGTCACGAGACGGGCCCGGATATCGATAACCCCAAATGTTATCCCCCCAAGATAGTCCAGCCTTGCAACGAACCGTTGGTGTCCACCAACAACGTCAACAAGATGCTACTCATTGACTACAAAGAGAACAGGTTGATCGCCTGTGGCAGTTTGTACCAGGGGATCTGTAAACTCTTGAGGTTGGACGACCTGTTCAAACTGGGGGAGCCCTTCCACAATAAGGAGCACTACCTCTCTGGGGTGAATGAGAGCGGGTCGGTGTACGGAGTCATCGTTTCTTACAACAACATGGACGACAAGTTGTTCATTGCCACGGCGGTCGACGGGAAGCCCGAATATTTCCCCACCATTTCCAGCCGGAAGCTGCCCAAAAACTCGGAAGCGGAAGGCATGTTTGCCTACGTTTTCCACGATGAGTTTGTGGCGTCCATGATCAAGATCCCGTCGGACACGTTCACCATCATCCCAGACTTTGATATTTACTACATCTACGGCTTCAGCAGTGGTAATTTTGTCTACTTTTTGACCCTTCAACCTGAGATGATTTCTCCGTCGAGTTCCACCACCAAGGAGCAGGTCTACACCTCGAAACTGGTCCGCCTCTGTAAAGAAGACACGGCCTTCAACTCGTACGTCGAGCTGCCCATTGGCTGCGAGAAGAACGGGGTGGAGTACCGGTTGTTGCAGGCCGCCTTTTTATCCAAGGCGGGATCCATCTTGGCTCGATCGTTGGGGATTATGCCTGAGGACGATGTCCTCTTCACGGTCTTCTCCAAGGGGCAAAAGAGGAAGATGAAGTCCTTAGACGATTCGGCCCTTTGCATCTTCCTTCTGAAGAAGATCAACGACCGGATCAAGGACCGGTTGCAATCCTGCTACAGGGGAGAAGGCACGCTGGATTTGGCTTGGCTCAAAGTGAAGGATATTCATTGCAGCGGCGCGGTAAGTCTCGATTCTTGCTTACAAAAAAAAAAGAGTCATTTTAGCTGGGAGAAAGGACTGGAAGAGCGGAAAGTGCAGCCCAGCCAAATCTGGGAGGAGGTTGGTGATGGTGGAGGACGTTCTGTGAGTTGGGAGAAACAATTACTAGGAAAGAGCATATTTGGGATACACACTGATTTCATGCAAATATCCGTAGCAGTTTGACTCCGGAGTTATTAGCTCTTGTGGGATCCTTGGTGCTCTCCGAGCTTGGTGGTTTATAAACTTCACTCCCTTCTAGCACTGGTGATGTTTCCTAGTTGGGTCATGAAACATCTGCAAGAAAACAAGCGAGCTCAGAGAGCAGAAAGGACCCCACAGTCGTTGTCGTCCTCCTCACCTTCCTCCTCTTCCTCCTCTTCCCCCTCTCCAGAAACCCCATTCTCTTCTAGCACTGAAGATGTTACCTACATCTGCAAGAAGAGCAAGCTCAGAGGGCACAAAAGACCCCACATTTCTCCTCCTCCCCCTCTCCACAAACCCCCCTCCCTTCTATCACTGATGATGTTACCTAGTTGGGTCATGAAACATCTGCAAGAAAACAACCAAGCTCAGAGAACACCAAGGACCCCACAGTCCTCCTCCTCCTCCTCTTCCTTCTCCTCCTCCTCCTCCTCCTCCTCCTCCTCCTCCTCCTCCTCCTCCTCCTCCTCCTCCTCCTCTTCCTCCTTCTCCTCCTCCTCCTCTCCACAAACCCCCCTCCCTTCTAGCACTGTTGATGTTCCTTAGTTGGGTCATGAAACATCAGCAAGAAAGCCACCAAGCTCAGACAGGACCAAGGAGCCCACAGTAGTCGTTGTCGTCGTCGCCGTCCTCCTCCTCCTCCTCCTCTCCACAAACCCCCCTCCCTTCTAGCACTGATGATGTTCCCTAGTTGGGTCATGAAACGTCAGCAAGAAAACCACCCAGCTCAGAGAGGACCAAGGACCCCACAGTTCAATCCTGAGCTACAAATATTCTCTTCCAGCTCTTGTTCTCCAGCTGCTTGATGGGAGGATAGCATGGTGCTGCCTTTATCGTGGGGGCTGTATGGAAGTGCCCCCTCATCGGGAGATCTGGCTGCCTGACAGCCTCAGTGCAATACAGTTGTCACTCTGAATTGGCTTCGCCGGGCAGTGAGTTCAGTTGTGCTACTACAGCAGGGCTTTTCAACCAGCGGCAGGGGTACCACCTGTGGTACATTAGCACCTGGCAGGTGGTACACAACCATCCTAGGAAAGTGGTAGCGGGGGAGGGGAATGAGCTGAACTGGTGGCAGCACCGCACAAGCCTGAGCGAGAGACGGCTGGAGCTGCAGGGCTGTTGGGGCTCAGCGGAAACGCCAGGATCGGTGCCAGGCTCCAGCTGGAGCTCGGCGCTGATTCTGGCACTTCTGCTGAGCCCAAAAGAAGTGCCGATCAGCTGGAATGTTGCAGCATCTCCAGGGTCTTGTGATTTACATTCAGATGCTTGGCAACTGGTTCATATTTATGACGGTCACAGTGTCCCAGGGTCATGTGAAGTGACCAAAACCTGCTTCAACCACCCAGCAGACGGGGGGGGGAATAAAAACCAAACACCCCCCCACCCCACCCCCGCTGCCAATCCTCAACAGAAATGCTCACAACAATGAAAACTTCGGACAGGAGGAAGAGCGCCGCCGGGCGGGCAGGCAGGTGTGTTGCTCGGCTATGGCTTGGGGGGCACTTTTTCCAGTGCCATTGTAACTTCGAACAGTCACTAAGCGAATTGTTGTAAGTCGAGGACTACCTGTACTTCATCATTCCCCCCCCCCTTTTTTTTGGTCATCACATTTTTGACCCCTTGCTAGACGACTGGTGGTACTCGGATGTTGCCATATCCTAAAAGCGGTGCAACGGGTGAAAAGGTTGAAAAGCCCTGATCTAGAGGGAAAGCCCGTGTTTTCAAACTAATTGGAGGATGTGATTTATGCCTGTGAATTAGAGGAGGGAATTGTGCTTTGATACTAGGTGCTTGAGGGGAGGGGAATTCAGATTCTGGCTTCGCCCATGTACCTGCCGATGCTAAGATACTCGAATAAAGATTCTTTAAGGTAAAGAACGCCTCAAAGTTCTTTGAAGAGTTTCATCTGTCGGAACCATGACACCAGCTGTGGGTGACCTTTGGTCAGTCCCTCTCTCTCTCAGCCCTGGAACACACACACACACACACACACACACACACACACACACACACACACACAGAGAGAGAGAGAGAGAGAGAGAGAGAGAGAGAGAGAGACAGACAGACAGACAGACAGACACACACACACACACACACACACACACAAATACACAGAGAGTACTGTTTTATTTCCTCCAATCTGGCCCTCTGCCATTGTTGTTCAGTTGGCTACCCTTGCTCTGGGTTGGCCTCATGACATCCTGTAATTCACAGTCATAAATCACATCCTCCAATTAGTTTGAAAAACACGGGCTTTCCCTCTAGCTCTCCAGCCCGCTAACTCTTATCATCTCTTATTTCAATAACCTTGGTTCTCACACTAGGTGCAGTATTATAAACTCTCGTGCACATTCCTCCCCCCAGCATCATCTAACTCTAACTCTTAAGAATTAAACAAGAGAAGGAAAATGGCTGCAATTCCATATGTTGTCAAAGCAAGAACATCCGATGTTAGCAGCATCGACAGCTGGCTTTGTTCCCAAAGCAGAGCTAGAACTCACCGTCACCTGGTTCCCGGGTTGAAACAGGCACTTCTTGACTTAACAACACTTCATTTAGTGACCATTCAAAGGTACACCAGCACTGAAAAAGGTGACTTAGGACCATAATTCACACTTAACAACTGTGGCAGCAGCCCCAGGGTCACATGATCAAAATGTAGAGGCTTGTCAACTGACTTGTACTTCTGACAGTTGCATGTCCCTGGCTCATGTGATCCCCTTAAGTCAATGGGGAAGCCAGATTCACTTAACAACCCTGTTTCTAACTGAACAGCTGCAGTGATTCACTTAACAACCGTGGGAAGGGAGGCCATAGAATGGGGCAAGACTCACTTAGCATCTGTCTTGCTTAGCAGCAGAAATTTGGGCTCAGTTGTGGTCGTAAGTTGAGAAGTATATCTGTGTTTTAACCCGGGCTTCCTCAATGTGGGCGACATTGAGCTGTGTGGACACCAACTCCCAGAATTCCCCTCCGCTGGTGAAGGAATTCTGGGAGTTGAAGTCTACACAGCTCAAAGTCAACAAGATCGAGACACCTTGCTTATCAAAGTGGCAGTAACCAGAGACCAAAAAAAAGGGAAAGAGTTGAGAATATGGGGAATTCTTGAAACATTTCATCCTTTTAAACCCCGACTGATGTTTGAAAACAGGCGGCAAAAATCTAGTTGGGATGCAAAGCACTAGAGATTGTCTCATTCTTCCTGTCTCTCTCCGATTCCTCAGGTGATACAGTACACAAAGCAAAAATAAATTGGTTTTTAGACCCGAGATTGCAAATAGAGTAATGGATCATATCAAGGTCTTTATTTTTGATTTCCTCAGATGGGAAAAGCTTTGCACAATCGGCACAAAAAATATTGTCATTTTCTCGCGTGATGTGCAGTGCTCAGTTGGTGGGGCATTTTTGCGGGAACTGAAATCCATACATCTTAAAAAAGCAGGCGGGGAATTCTGGGGAATTCTGGGAGTTGGGGAATTCTGGGAGAATTCTGGGGAATTCTGGGAGTTGAAGTCCACATGCTTTAAAGTTGACGAGGAAACATTGCTCTACCTCAGGGGTCTTCAAACTCGGCCCTTTGATGACTTGTGGACTTCAACTCCCAGAATTCCTCAGCCAGCGTACACGCTGGCTGAGGTACTCTGGGAGTTGAAGTCCACAAGTCATCAAAGGGCCAAGCTTGAAGACCCCTGCTCTAGCCAATGTAAATAAAATTAGTCTTTAATCTTCTGTGCAGTTTATCTCTTGCTCTGGCCTACCTCGTAGGGTTGGTAGAGCCGTGGTGGCGCAAGTGGTTAGAATGCAATGTTGCAGGCTAACTCACGGCTCACTGCCAGCAATTCCATCCTGACCGGCTCAAGGTTGATTCGGCCTTCCATCCAGTCGGTAAAATGAGGACCCAGATTGTTGAGGGTGTTAGGCTGACTCTGAAAATCCACATAGAGAGGGCTGTAAAGCGCTGTGAAGCGGTATATAAGTCTAAGGGCTATTGCTAAATCCGAAGGAAAGAAGGAAGGAAGGAAGGAAGGAAGGAAGGAAGGAAGGAAGGAAGGAAGGAAGGAAGGAAGAGCTTTGGTGGCACAGTGGTTAGAATGCAGTATTGCAGGCTAACTCTGCCCACTGCTAGGAGTTTGATCACGAGCAGCTCAAGGTTGACTCAGCCTTCCATCCTTCCAAGGTCGGTCAAATGAGGACCCAGATTGTTCGGGTGCAACAGGCTGACTCTGTAAACCGCTTGGGGAGGGCTGTAAAGGCACTGTGAAATGGTATATAAATCTAAGTGCTATTTCTAAGTGCTGTTGCTATCTATCTATCTATCTATCTATCTATCTATCTATCTATCTATCTATCTATCTATCTATCTATCTCCCTCCCTCCCTCCCTCCCTCCCTCCTTACTTACCCATCTACCTACTACTTATGGGACCAATACTGGAGCCCCAGTGGCGCAGTTGTTAGAATGCAACATTGCAGGCAAACTCTGCCCACAGCCTGGAGTTCAATCCTGACCGGCTCAAGGTTGACTCAGCTTTCCATCCTTCCGAGGTCGGTCAAATGAGGAGCCAGATTGTTGGGGGCAAATATGCTGACTCTGTAAACTGCTTACAGATTGCTGGAAAACACTGTGAAGTGATATATAAGTCTGCTATTGTTAAGTCCGAAGGAAGGAAGGAAGGAAGGAAGGAAGGAAGGAAGGAAGGAAGGAAGGAAGGAAGGAAGGAAGGAAGGAGAGGGCTGTAAAGCACTGCGAAGCGGTATATAAGTCTAAGGGCCACCGCTCTTGCCGGAAACCCTCTTTCTTTGCGACTTTCAGGAAGTGAATATAAATAATCGGAGTCGCAGATCGCTGCTGTGTTTTGCCACTCTGGCATCTTGGGGAGATGAGAGCCAGAGGGAACGAGAATGAGCATTGCATATCAAACCGCAACTTTGACTTCGAGGAACAAGTTGGAAGGCTTTGCTGCCGCGATTCAGAGCAGCAGCTGTGACAGTACGAAACAAGCCAGGGGAAAAAGAAGTGGGCCGCGCTGTGCTCTTGGCTCCAGCAGCTGGGAAGAAGAGGCTGGGAACTGCGGCAGACTCTGCACCAGTCGGGTTGCAGCTGCTGCTACAGACTGTTGCAGAGACAAAAGCTTGGCACGGGGGTTCCTGCGGAACAGTGTTCCTTCAGTTTAGAAGCCTGGTAGCCAAGACTTTTGGGGTGGATTCAAACAATCTGCTAAAGCTAAACCAAGGTTTTTCAACCTTTTTCGATGGGTGGGCTTCAACGCCCAGAATTCCCCAGGCAACGCGTCTTTAAGATGGGGGGGATTTTAGTCCTCGGAATTCTCCAGCCAGTATGCTTTGAGATGGGAGAGTGGAATTTCTGAAACTTGGTTGCGTTCAGACAGGTGGGCTTCCAACTCCCAGAATTCCCCAGCCAGCATGGTTTAAGATGGGTGGACTTCAATTCCCAGAATTCCCCAGCCAGCATGGTTTAAGATGGGCGGACTTCAACTCCCAGAATTCCCCAGCCAGCATGATTTAAGACAGGTGGACTTCAACTCCCAGAATTCCCCAGCCAGCATGCTTTAAGATGGGTGGACTTCAACTCCCAGAATTCCCCAGCCGGAATGATTTAAGATGGGTAGACTTCAACTCCCAGAATTCCCCAGCCAGTATGATTTAAGATGGGTGGACTTCAACTCCCAGAATTCCCCAGCCAGCATGCTTTAAGATGGGTGGACTTCAACTCCCAGAATTCCCCAGCCGGAATGATTTAAGATGGGTAGACTTCAACTCCCAGAATTCCCCAGCCAGTATGATTTAAGATGGGTGGACTTCAACTCCCAGAATTCCCCAGCCAGCATGCTTTAAGATGGGTGGACTTCAACTCCCAGAATTCCCCAGCCGGAATGATTTAAGATGGGTAGACTTCAACTCCCAGAATTCCCCAGCCAGTATGATTTAAGATGGGTGGACGTCAACTCCCAGAATTCCCCAGTTGCTAAGCAAGACATTTGTTAAGTCAAGTTTTGCCCCACTTTACGAACTTTCTCGCCACGGTTTGCTCACTGAATCAGCGCGGTTGTTCAAGTAGTAACCCGGTTGTTAAGTGAGTTGGGCTTCTCCATTGTCAGACGGATGCAAAAGGGGGTCACATGACGCCAGGACACTGCGACCGTCATATATAGGAACCAGGTACCAAGCCTCCGAATTTTGATCACGTGACCACGGGGATGCTGCAAGGGACGGTTGGAAGAAAAATCTTCATTGTGGTTGCATCCAAGCTGGGAATAAACATGGCGACTGCTTTAGGAAGAAGGTTGTGGTTTATTCAAAAGGAGAACCAGACTGGCAGAAAAGAAGGAGAGGAACACATGTAGGGAGTGGGTTTTTATACCCTCTGGAGCCTTTTGTTTGGAGTTGTTTCCTGTTCCTGTTTGAGGCTATTTCCTGTGTCATGTATTCTGACCTGAGTCTGGGTGTGCCCCTTTGGCATTTTATGTTCTGTCTTAGAGTTTGGGTGGGGTATGTAGATTTTAGGTGTCTTTGTCTTCCTAATCTTCTAGCTGGAGGCCTCCAACCTTCCTGAATGGATTATCACATCTGCATTTCTACAGCGCTGTTTTCTGCTTGTGGGAGGGAGACCCGGGGCTATGAAGAAAAAACTGGGCATGCTTTTCTGCCTCTTTAAGATCCTTTGAGGAAATACATTTTTTCTGCCCTTTTAATATTTCCTTCTCTGGGGAGCTGACCTCCCACAGGACGTAAGTGGTGAAAAAGGGCCCTAAGTCCCCCCCTTTTCCCCCCTGTGCCTTTGTAACTCTGAACAGTTGCTAAATGAACGTTTACCACAGGGGTCTTCAAACCTGGCCGCTTTAAGACTTGTGGACTTGAATTCCCAGAATTTATTTTTTTTATTATTATTATTATTATTATTATTATTATTATTATTATTATTATTATTATTATTATTATTATTATTATTATTTTTTTAATTCCATTTATATCCCGCCCTTCTCCGAAGACTCAGGGCGGCTTACAAGCTTAGCAGTAGCCTTCATTCTATGTATATGCCTGCTTATTAGGGCTTTCACACACACCCCAAGCGGCATTATTACAAAGTCAGCTTAATTGCCCCCAACAATCTGGGTGTTGTGATTCAGGGTCAGCCTGTGGGTTCGGCAGTTGGGTCGGACGA
Organism: Vipera ursinii; assembly: GCF_947247035.1. NCBI lineage: Eukaryota > Metazoa > Chordata > Lepidosauria > Squamata > Viperidae > Vipera > Vipera ursinii. Next base: position 86,600,819 of record NC_139515.1, on the reverse strand, counting down.
CTCAGAGGAGGAGGAGGGGGGTGTTGAAGAGCTTGCTGATGAGAGCCCCCAGCCAGGCCCCTCCCACCTGGTCACGATGCAGACCCAGCTGTGTGAGCCTGACAGCGTGGATGAAGATGACCCACAGCTGGCCCTGTTCAAGGACGCCCGACGCAGGAGGCAGTCAGTCAGGAGTAAACAGAGGAAGGCAATGGGGCTCCTCGGAAGGAGGCAGAGAGAGGCCACGCCCTGAACTGTATTTAAGGGGAATGTGTGGGAGGGCTGGTTTGCTGAAGGCAACCGCTTGGATAGTTCCTGTTTCTTAGCTTGTGTTTTATGGTTGGTGTCTTGTCTTGCTCTGTTTTATGTGAATAAATTTGGCAGGCTTTATTCCAGCCTCTTGCCGTTTGTAAAGGGGTTGTCCCTGCTTTTGCCGCAGGGCCGGTAGCAGGCTGGTACAGAACACTGGGTCCTCATTTTACCTCCCTCGGAAGGATGGAAGGCTGAGTCAACCTTGAGCCTGGTGGGATGCAAACCTGCACTAATTGCAGGCAGCTGGTGTTACTTAAGGAGGCATTAGCCCACTGCTCCACCAAGGCACACTGGCTGAGGAATTCTGGGAGCTGAAGTCCACAAGTCTCAAAGCAGCCAGCTTTGGAGACCCCTGGCTTACCTGTTCATTTGATCTTTACCTTCTGGGTCCGTGGTGGTGAACCTATGGCACGCGTGCCACAGGGGGGCACGCAGAGCCCTCTCTGTGTGGGCACGCGCGCCGTCGCCCCAGTCTTAGCCCTTCCGCTGGGTTTTGTGAAACCTTTTCGCTTTAGGCCTCCGCCGCCGTGTGCAAAAAACCCCAAAAAAGGTTCAATCAATTTCAATTCCTCGCGGGGGGCGGGGAATAAGATCTCGCGAAGTTGGAATTAATTGACCGAACTTTTTAGCCCCACCCAGTCTGCCGTTACCACCGCAGCCACGCAGACTCAATGGGCCATGCCCACCCAATTGCCCACGCTCACCCAATGGGTCATACCCACCCCCGATGATACATAAGTGGGTTTGGGGTTGCAGTTTGGGCACTTGGTCTCTAAAAGGTTCGCCATCACTGTTCTAGGTCTTTGCCATGCAGCCAGCAGGGAAGGTGGTGCTTTCAATGTCTCTCAAGGCGCCGCCGAGGCAAACATTTCCAAAAGCGCCTGGCCGCTTTAACTGGCTGCCCCCCCTCCCCCAAATCATCTCCTTTCAAGCATTCCCTGGTCTTAATTCCTTGTTTTACTCCACTCCCAGTTTACACAGCTTGCTTATTGAGGATGGACACCCCCCCTCTTCTCTCTCCCCCCCCCCCTTCCCGGCCCTGGCTGTGAGCTTTTTCTGTCTGGGCTATTTTGAGCCAATTGACAGCCCTCCGAGCAAGCCTAGATTAACTCATCTCTTTATTCTTTGGGGATCGGAGTCTGCTCTTCCTGTGAGTCAGCCCCGCTTGAGGGAATCGTAGAACACAGAATAAGGGGCTGCCCCAAAGAAGAGTTGTATTTGTGTGTGTGTGTGTGTGTGTGTGTGTGTGTGTGTGTGTGTGTGTGTGTGAACCTCTTCTCCAAAGCCCCCGAAGGCAGGACAAGAAGCAAGGGGTGGAAAGTCATCGAGGAGAGAAGCAAGCTGGAATTAAGAAGAAACTTCCTGACAGTGAGGACAATTAACCAGTGGAACTACCTGCCTCCAGAGGTTGTGGGTGCTCCA
>NC_139515.1:86544106-86594106 GCF_947247035.1 Vipera ursinii | reverse complement strand
TTAAGCAAATATCCTCAACATGGTGTTATTCTACTCAAAGACTCAAAGACTCTCTTCTCTTACCAAGAAAACAGGAGCCATCATCTCTGTAGTTAGAAGACGCTGTCACAGCCTACAGAAAATCTACGAACTTTTATTTATTTATTTATTATTTATTTTATTAATTCAATTTGTATACCGCCCTGTTCCCGAGGGACTCAGGGCGGTTTACAGGGCAAAATTTAAAAACAATACAGTATAAAATTAAGTTAAAATTAAATTAAATTAAATATGGCCCCAAAAATTAAAATCCCAAACTTGCCCACCATTTAAGGAAATAAGTTGCTTCTGAAGTCCTATGTGCACACACACTTAACAGTGGTTTAGTAGGAGACATGCAGTTCTCCAAAGCGCCTGAGGGCAGGACAAGAAGCAACGGATGGAAACTAATCAAGGAGAGAAGCAACCTGGAACTAAGGAGGAATTTCCTGAGCAGTGAGGACAATTAATCAGTGGAACAACCTGCCTCCAGAAGTTGTGGGTGCTCCAACACTGGAAGTTTTTGAGAAGAGATTGGACAACGATTTGCCTGGAATGGTGTATATAGGGTGTCCTGCCTGAGCAGGGGGTTGGACTAGATGACCTCCAAAGTCCCTTCCAACTATTCTATTCTATTCTATTCTATTCTATTCTATTCTATTCTATTCTATTCTATTCTATTCTATTCTATTCTATTCTATTCTATTCTATTCTATTCTATTCTATTCTATTCTATTCTATTCTATTCTATTCTATTCTATTCTATTCTATTCCCAAAGTTTCCCAAACAAGACAAACCCACCAGGCAAAATTAAATCCACAACACAAGAGGACTCAGGAGGCAAGAAAAGTCATCACAAGCGAAGAATTCATAGCACATCATCACAGGCCAACGAATTATTCCCCAAGGCAAATATTTGTCATTTCACATTCAATGAAGTGGAGTGGAAAGCATCTTCTCCTGAGTAGTTTTTTAAAAATCTTTCCACAGGTGGTCCTTGACTTAGAGCAGTTTGTTGAGTGACCGTTCAAAGTTACAATAGCACTGAAAAAAAAGCGGCTTATGACCGTTTTTCACATGAACTGCCACAGCACCCCCATGGTCACATGATCAAAATTCACCTCTTGAGATCTCTGAGTGGTCTCCCATCCACCCCAAACCTGTTGAGCTTTTTGAGATCAGCATGGATCAGTTAAGTGCTGCCAGCTCCCTAGCCCAGGGGTAGGCAACCTTGGCTCTTTTATGACTCGTGGACTTCAACTCCCAGAATTCCTGAGCCAGCCATGCTGAGGGGAAAGGGAGAGGTTTCCATGCTGAGTCATGCTGGCTCAGGAATTCTGGGAGTTGAAGTCCACGAGTCATAAAAGAGCCAAAGTTGCCTACCCCTGGCCTAGGCCTAGGCTGCTTTATGACTGGTGGACTTCAACTCCCAGAATTCCTGAGCCAGCCGTGCTGAGGGGAAAGGGAGAGGTTTCCATGCTGAGCCATGCTGGCTCAGGAATTCTGGGAGTTGAAGTCCACCAGTCATGAAGGGGCCATAGTTCCCCCATGCTGGCTCAGGAATTCTGGGAGTTGAAGTCCATGAGTCATGAGGGGGCCATAGTTCCCCCATGCTGGCTCAGGAATTCTGGGAGTTGAAGTCCATGAGTCATGAAGGGGCCATAGTTCCCCCATGCTGGCTCAGGAATTCTGGGAGTTGAAGTCCACAAGTCATAAAAAGAGCCAGGGTTGCCTATCCCTCTGGCCTAGACAGTTTGAGGCCTTTAAGGGGAAACTCAAATACAGGTATTAGCAGTGCTTTTTTTTGTAAAAGAAAAAGGTGCCAGAACTCACACATGTCATACAACCCGCCTTGTCTACCCTACAAGGTTCCATCCAAAAAAGGTGCCGGAACTCCGTTCTGAGCGTTCTATGAGAAAATAAGCCCTGCGTATTGGTCCTGGAGTTACATCCATTCGTTTAGTGACCGCTTGAAGTTACGACGGCACTGAAAAAAGTGTCTTAGGACCATTTTTCACACTTATGACCATTGCAGCATCCCCAGGGTCACGTGATCAGAATTTGAATGCTTGGCCACTGGCTTGTATTTACGATGGTTGCAGAGTGTCCCGGGGAGGGGTGTGTGTCACGTGATCCCCTTTTGCGACCTTCTGACAAGCAAAGTCGAGGGAGGAAACCAGGTTCGCTTAACAACCTTTGTCGCCAACTGAACAACCGCAGCGATTCACTTAACAACCGTGGCAAGGAAGGTCCTAAAACGGGGCAAAGTTCACTTAACAATTGTCTCGCTTAGCAGCAGAAATTTTTGGGTTCCATTATAGTCGTACGTTGAGGACTAGCAGCCTTAGTTATTGTGGATGACTGTTTTTTTTTTTTTTTTAGGAACGGGTTAACTTAAAAAAATAATAGTCAGCCTCTAACTTACCCTAGTTAGTAGAAAGTCTGGTTTCAAATCAAGGCGATAGATTGATATAAATGACGTAGACTTTTTGTACCGTTGATATATTCAAGACCTCCGGGCGAATGAATTTATTTTCTCCCAAGGTAAAAACAAAAATAAAAAATGGGAAAAATCAATAGCGACCTTGCTGTGTTTTTTTTTTCCTTTCTTATTTATGACATGCAAATTATGCCAAAGGCCAGTTGGAAATACCAGAGATTAAAAACTTCTGGCCTGTAAGAAATGCAATATATTTATTTATTTTTTACCCCCTTTAGGAAATTAGATATTTTATAATGCACGGGGCAGATGATATTTTTGCCTGGAGCCATGTGTTGCAAAGTGTGGTTGTAGCAAAGGCAGCCACCGAAGTGTGTGGTGCATTAAGATTCCGCCGGTCCCTGGAAACCTGACAGTGATCCTTTGATCTGGGGCTGCTCTATGTGTGCGTGTGAGTGTGTGTAATAAAACCGAAATAGCCACAGACATGAAACCCAATAAATTTGAGGAACTTCGGGCTGTTCCTGCCTAAATTACATCTGAAGGAAAAAAAACAAAAAACCTGTTGGCTTCAGGGTTAAAGTTCCCCAGTTGGGACTTGTCGTTGGATAATAACCTACAAAATTCTTGGCGTGACTGACGTGAAGGTCAAGCAGGACCCTGCTCTAAATGCCAGTTTCTCATCTGCCTCCCCTTAGGGGACCAGGGGGTCTGTTTGGATAAAACTCTGCACCATCATCAAGTTTAATTCTGATCAATGAAGCTTCATAGGTGTATCCTTAAGATCCCAGAAGATTTTTACTTAATTTTGCGGAGGGGGAGGGGGTTTCATAGCTCATGTCTCCCTCAGTCCTTCCTTCCTTCCTTCCTTCCTTCCTTCCTTCCTTCCTTCCTTCCTTCCTTCCTTCCTTCCCTCCTTCCTTCCCTCCTTCCTCCCGCCATCCCTCCCTCCCCTTTCCTCCCTCCCTCCCTCCCTCCCTCCCTTTTCTTTCTTTCTTTCTTTCTTTCTTTCTTTCTTTCTTTCTTTCTTTCTTTCTTTCTTTCTTTCTTTCTTTCTTTCTTTCTTTCTTTCTTTCTTTCTTTCTTTCTTTCTTCCTTCCTTCCTTCCTTCCTTCCTTTCTTTCTTTCTTTCTTTCTTTCTTTCTTTCTTTCTTTCCTTCCCTCCCTCCCTCCCTCAGTCCTTCCTTCCTTCCTTCCTTTTTTTCTCCTGCCATCCCTCCCTCCCCTTTCCTCCCTCCCTCCCTTTTCTTTCTTTCTTTCTTTCTTTCTTTCTTTCTTTCTTTCTTTCTTTCTTTCTTTCTTTCTTTCTTTCTTTCTTCCTTCCCTCCCTCCCTCCCTCCCTCCCTTCTTTCCTCCTTCCCTCCGTCCTCTCTCCTTCCTTCCTTCCTTTCTTTCCTCCCTCCCTTCCTCCCTTCCTTCTTTTCTTCTCTCACTCTCCCTCCCTCCCTCCCTTCCTTTTCTTCTCTCCCTCTCCCTCCCTCCCTCCCTCCCTCCCTCCCTCCCTCCCTCCCTTCCTTCCTTCCTTCCTTCCTTCCTTCCTTCCTTCCTTCCTTCCTTCCTTCCTTCCTTCCTTCCTTCCTTCCACAGAATAGGTCTATCTCCTTTAAACCTCTTGGACATAACAGAACTTGATCCAGATTCCTACACGTTCTCCAGGTAAGTGAGCTTGACAAAGCCTAGAATACTCACACCGTCTTGTTTTCTATTTCCCTCCGTTTGTTTTCTCCCTCAGCTGTTAACCATCGATGACAATTTCTGTGGCCTGGATATGAACGCCCCTCTTGGAGTATCCGAGATGGTACGAGGACTGCCCATCTTCACAGAAGGTCAGGACAGAATGACATCGGTCATCGCCTACGTCTACAAGGATCATTCGTTGGCCTTTGTGGGAACCAAGAGTGGCAAGTTAAAGAAGGTAGGACTGGCTTTTCTGAAGCCATTGCGGCACACCGCCAGTTGCGTAGGTCAATGGTTCAGTTCAATGGAAGGACGAGCTTCTGACTTCCAAGGATGGCAGTATTTTCGGCGAAGCTTGGTTGGTAGTTTGAAGAGAAAGTTGTTCTGTGGAAATCGGTCCAAGTGAGAACGAGCAATCTTGAGGTCTGCTCAAGGTCTGTCTAACTAGCTAGGTTCCAGGTTTTGTGGATTGGAATAGTGGCATCTAAACCAACACGGACTGGAGATATGGGACAAGTAAATTTTATTCCCATATTTTTTCCCCAAGTATGGAAAGGAAGCTGATTTTAACAAGGTTGGTGTTGTACAGTATTTATTATGGGACAGGTAATAAACATGTAGGGACGTGGTGGCTCAGTGGGTTAGGATGCTGAGCTTGTCGATCAGAAGGTCGGCAGTTTGGCGGGTCGAACCCCGAGTGCCGTGTAACAGAGTGAGCACCTGTTACTCGTCCCAGCTTCTGCCAACCTAGCAGTTCAAAAGCACGTCAAAATGCAAGTAGAAAAATAGGGACCACTACGGTGGGAAGGTAACAGCGTTCCGTGCGCCTTTGGCGTCTAGTCATGCCGGCCACATGACCACGGAAGACGTCCTCGGACAAACGTTGGCTCTTCGGCTTTGAACGGAGATGAGCACTGGCCCCTAGAGTCGGAAACGACTAGCACGCATGTGCGGGGGAACCTTAATAAACTTGTGTTGTGTTTATTGTAAGAGTCACGGTTGCGCATTTGGATAATTCATCTAAATTTTGGTGGGCTGATAAAGACTTCACAAATTGTCCGTTGCTTAAGTGACCCTGTGTCCAAGCTAATTCCAGCACAAACACACATTGTGGCCCACGAGAGTGTATTTATAGATGCTCCAGGAGTTTATTGATTGATTGTCCAAGAAATTTCTACTCAACTTTTTTTCACTTTGGATTTGCAGAAGAGCCAATGTGACTTCATCTCATTTGGAAGTCTGGTTTTTGGTTTCTATTGTGCATCGTTCACGTAGTGGGAGGCCCGTTCCTGGCTCAGATACGTGGTTTTTAAACTTTTACAAGAATTGAGTATTTGCATTGTGATCTGAGAAGTAGGATTGAAAGAGGCATTTGACTCTGGAGAATTTGACAGTTTTGATTGTCTCTCAAGATCCATTGGAGATGACCTTCTAATGGAGAGAAATTGGCCTAGTAGCGTGTCTTAATTGCCAGAGCTTAACTGTCTGCTCATTTATTCTATCCCTGTATGAGTACATACTTTGTTCCTGTTAATATATTCTCATGATAATTGAAAAATCCTCCAGGGAGGAACGGAAGAGTAAATTTTTGCCACATAGTGAGAACCCAACTGGACTTCGTCATGGATTCTTGTCAATTATAACAGAATTTTGAAGCTTGCAGCCTGCTTTAAATAGCCTGGATCTCTTAGGATGTGACACTCTACAATTGTTACATTCTACCATTCACTGAGAATTATGAGAGAAATAATACAACCAATATATCTGTAAAAAGGAACCGTAAGAGGGTTTGGTTGGTAATTCAGGATTGTTGGTTTGGTGGGTTGTTGTTTTCTTTTTTTTAAATAAAGCTAAATCATCTTGTTGAAAGAAATATCTTCAACAGGGTCCGGTCCAAGCTGGGAATAAACAAAATGGAGACTGCTTTAAAAAGAAGGTTGTAGTTTATTGAAGAGCAAAGCCAGCTCCCGCATGGAGCTGGGAGTGGGTGGGTTTGTATACCTTCTTGGGCTTTGGTGTTTGGAGTTGCTCCTGTTTGAGACTTTGTATTTCCTGTGTCATGCACTTTGACCTGTGTCTGAGTGTGCCCTTTTGGTATTCTGATGGTGGTGGGTTAACCCTATTATATCCTAAAGGTCATGTCTTTAGAGTTTGGGTGGGTATGTAGATTTTACGGGTCTTTGTCTTCCTAATCTCATCAGTTTCTAACTTCTAGAGATGGTAGGTTCTCCTGCTTGAGCAGGGGGCTGGACTAGAAGACCTCCAAGGTCCCTTCCAGATTCTATTCTATTCTATTCTATTCTATTCTATTCTATTCTATTCTATTCTATTCTATTCTATTCTATTCTATTCTATTCTATTCTATTATTCTTTTATTCTACTCTACTCTACTCTACTCTACTCTACTCTACTCTAGTCCTACTCTACTCTACTCTACTCTACTCTACTCTATTCTATTCTATTCTATTCTATTCTATTCTATTCTATTCTATTCTATATTATCTATTCTATTCTATTCTATTCTATTCTATTCTATTCTATTCTATTCTATTCTATTCTAATTTCTTCATCCTTCTTAATCTATTCTATTCTATTCTATTCTATTCTATTCTATTCTATTCTATTCTATTCTATTCTATTCTATTCTATTCTATTCTCCAACCTTTCTGAATAGGATTGTCAAATCTGCATTTCTATAGACCTGGTTTCTGCTTGGGGCAGAGAGACGTCTGCTTGATTTCCTTTGGGGAAATATAATATTCTGTCCTTTTAAATATCCCCCTCCCTCCAAAAATTTTTTTCCTTCTCTATGAGGGTGGGTGGGTGCTGGCTTCCAACAATCTTGTGTCTTAGGAGTGGGTCACTGGAAAGAGGATCAATTTATGAATAAAATAAGATTTCATATTGCAATGTTGGACTTAGGATATTTGCGGGCATGACGTATCACTCATTCATGGGTCTTCCTTCTTTGGCGTGCACATTCTGAGTCTAGCCTTTGTCGTCAACCTTAAAGCCATGTCTATTTCTCTTAAAGGTATGAAATCATTCTTTATGAATTATTATTATTATTATTATTTGAGTGTTAGAGATGCCAAGCGCGGTGCTCCACCAGGAGGCAACTTTTAAATCTTTCGTCTTTGAAACAAACCATGGTATCTTGGTGGACATCACAAAATATCCATGAAATGACAAGGAATGGGGTTCCTATTTGCCATTTGCCTAAGAGGCCAGAAAATTATCTCAGAGAATCTTCTGGGAAAGGGGAACAAACTTACAATCAAATTACAGATTTCCTGTTTCTTTTTTAACACCAGCTTCGGGAATCTATCTGGGCCTAAAAACTCCCTGGTAAATAAAGATGACAATCTGTTATTTGTTGAAAGTCACCTTCTTATTTAACCTCAAAAATTAGAGCGTCTTAAATCAAATTAAAGGGACGCGGTGGCTCAGTGGGTTGGGACGCTGAGCTTGTCGATCAGAAGGTCGGCAGTTTGGCGGGTCGAATCCTGAGTGCCGCGTAACAGAGTGAGCGCCTGTTACTTGTCCCAGCTTCTGCCAACCTAGCAGTTCGAAAGCACGTAAAAATGCAAGTAGAAAAATAGGGACCACTCCGGTGGGAAGGTAACAGCGTTTCATGCGCCTTTGGCATCTAGTCATGCCGGCCACATGACCACGGAGACGTCCTTGGACAAGCGCTGGCTCTTCGGCTTTGAAACAGAGATGAGCACCGGCCCCTAGAGTTGGAAACGACTAGCACGCATGTGTGGGGGAACCTTTACCTTTACCTAAATCAAATTGAGTGGCGCCGGCACCAAGGCTGGCTTTTGTAGCATTCTTATTGAATTATCTTAGCATTGTCTCCAAGGGTTGTAAAAGTTTGGGGTCCTCCCCCCCATATTTGTCTTCTCTTTAGCGTAGAAATCATAAGAAGTTGAAGAATCCTCTTTTTTTTAAAAAAAATTTGAAACGATTTCCTTTCTCTTTTTCCCCCCTTTCCAGTCCCTTCAAGTTGAAAATTTCGCTGCGGGAAGATATAAATAATACTTCTGAGTTTAGCTCATTGCTATTCCAGACTCATCTGATTGGCAAGGAGCTCAGATGTGCAAAAAGGGGAAAAAATAACCTTCTGTTGGAATAAATTACTTGTTCTGTGTCATCACCTTCAGATGGTTTAAACAAAACCAAGGAAAACAAAGAAATAAAGAGAATAGATGGTACGAGGATTCACCTCAGAAGAGTGGAGGGTTTTTGTTGTGGTTGTTGTTTTGCCAATGCAACAGGTCATACAATTAGTCCTTGACCAGAACGGAGGGAGCAGAATGTCAAGGTAATGATTTAAAAGCTAACCGGCTGATGTAATATAAGGTGGATGATGCAATGATAGGAATGACTCAGCAGGGTCTGTGTCTCTTTAAGAGCAAGCAGGGTCTGTATCCCTTTAAGAGCCTGAGTATAAAAGGGAAGACTTTTCTGGAGTGTCTTTCTCTCTTCCACCTCCTGCTGTAACTGCCTGTGTGTTGGATTCTGCTGCATTACCACGTGTGTGTATAGTGTTCCTGGTGTATGACATGGTAGACAGTGTAAGCTAAACCACCATTTAATATAGACCACTGTTTGCTGTGTTTACTCCTGGGTTATCTCAGCGCAATAAAACGGTGCATGCTCTGGCACAGAATTTCAGTCGCTAAGCAAGCGGGTTGTTAAGGCAATTTCAATTCATAAGATTGAAGCACGCTCCGGGATGGTTTTTCATGCAACAGCTTGAACCTAACTGCTGAATTTATCCTCATTTGGGGGAAGCTTAACGAATACGCCGAGCCAAAACGTTACTTAAAATGGGCTGAGTTTGTGACTGCAAAAAATGCAATCCTATGAATGAATCGTGAGTCGCCGTGGCTCAACAAAATTGTACCCTGCAGAAGTGCAAATGGTTCCAATCAAAATTCTTTTGTCACGTCAGTGAAATTGGGGAGCGGGCGCCGACAATAACCCAAGGCAGTGAAAACGGTTGGCAGATTCGTCGGTTTTTTGAAACGTACAGCATCTGAGCTATCTTAAGATCACTTGAGCAAGAGATTCAGCTGCAGGAAAGATTTGAGGAATTGTACGGGAAGCTGTGGCCAGGGCAATAAAAAAACAGCCCTGACTAATTGCACTGGGAAACGTGGCTGCATCATAAATTTGAATGTAATGAAATGTGGCTTCCTATATAGTAGTTGCAGTGTCTGGACCGAGTTCATTAAGTGGCTGGAGACAAGCGAAGCCTGAAAGTAGAAATATGGACCTATCCACTGGTTTATTGTAAAGATTGCAAGATAATGTATGCAAAGTACTTTGCATACTCAATAACGTGCCATATAAATTATTATTATTGTCATTGTTATTATTGCTCCGGTGATGTATTTCCGTTTCCATGTTGTCAACTCTTGGCCGTGGACAGGTTTGTTGTTTTGTTTTTTAAAAAAACAACAACAACACACCAATTGTTTTTTTTTCTTTCTATTTCCTCTTCCCCGTGCAGTTTTAGAGTTGATGGATGCTTGTTATTTATGCGTTTTATATAAAGTTGATACCGCTCGTATTTCAAACTCCTGAGGTGTCCTGTTGGCGAAGCTCTTGCAAGCTACCCAGAAGCATAAAACACCCTCCGCTGGTTGATAAACAAATGTCATCCATGTCAAAGGAATTTTTTTTTCCCAGTGACACAGGCAATTGAAGTAAAATATTGTGCTTTACAAGAGTATATTATTAAAATGAAAATGCAGGGTGCGTCGCGGGCCGGGAGACGTAACCAAGACAACGAAGGAAGAGGAAGGGAAAGCTGGGATGGAGAAGGACAGGGAGCAAAAGAATGGAGCAGCGAGGTTACAAACAACCCATCGTGTTCTTTCCTGGAAAGGATGTACAGGTGGTCCTCGACTTAACGACCACAGTGGAACCCAATGTTTCCGTGGCTAATCGAGACAGTCGTTAAGCAGGTTTTACGACCTTTCTTGCCACCCTTGTTAAGCGGACCGCTGCGGTTGTTACGTTAGGAACACGGCTGCTAAGTGGATTTGGCTTCCCTGTTGACTTTGCTTGTCAGATGGTCCTATCCCGTGACTCGGGGGCACCGCAGCCGTTGCAACACGAGTCAGTTGCCAAATCCTGGGGGGTCACCGTCGAGTGACGTTCAGACGGTCTTAAGAGCGAGGACCACCCCTTTATTCAGCAGCGTTGCAACCTCGCACGGGCGGTGGTCGCAAAGGTGCTTCTTCAAAAGGCGACTGGACTGTTTTTCCTTGAAGAGGTTTTTGCTTCTCGTCCAAGGGGATTCTTCGGTTCTGCCATAAATTCCTTTTTTTTTCCAGGGCCAGAGCAACTTTGAACGGTCACTAAGCAAGGGGTTGTTAGTTGAGGATTACCCGTGTTGTGCTCCTTGGTTCAGCACCTCCCTCTGTTTGCAACGGATGTCGAACAAGCTACAAGGTATCTGGTGTGAATGCAATTGCAGAAAACCCACGTTGGTGGTCTCCAAAGAAGGGAAAGACACGGTCTAGGTGAGATACTGTGTAGGATCGAGCCAGAGGTGCATAATGTTAATTATGCTTGGAGGGCCCCCTGGCCTTGGTGCCCACAGCTTCTCAGCAATTTATTAATTAGAATTTTATCCTACCCTTATTGCCTTATAAGTCATTCAAAGCAGTGAGCGGGCCAGATTACTTCTTCCTCCTTCTTTTCCCATAACAACTACCCTGTGAGGTGGGTTGGGCTGAGGGAGCCAGCCCAAGTCACTCAACCAACTTTCATGCCTATGGTGGGACTGTAACTCACTGTCTCCTGGTGATTGAGCCAAAGTCACTCGGCCGGCTTTGATGGCTAAGGTGGGACTAGAACTCACCGTCACTTGGTGACTGAGCCAAAGTCACTCGGCCGGCTTTGATGGCTAAGGTGGGACTAGAACTCACCGTCGCTTGGTGACTGAGCCAAAGTCACTCGGCCGGCTTTGATGGCTAAGGTGGGACTAGAACTCACCGTCGCCTAGTGATTGGGCCAAAGTCACTCGGCTGGCTTTGATGGCTAAGGTGGGACTAGAACTCACCGTCGCTTGGTGACTGAGCCAAAGTCACTCGGCCGGCTTTGGTGGCTAAGGTGGGACTAGAATTCACCGTCGCCTAGTGATTGAGCCAAAGTCACTCAGCCAGCTTTAACACCTAAGGGGGGATTAGAACTCACTGTCTCCTGGTCATTGGCCTAAAGTCACCCAGTCAGCTTTTGTGGCTAAGGCAGGAGTAGAACTCAGCATCTCCTGGTGATTGGCCCAAAGTCACCCGGCTGCTTTTCACGCCTTAAGGTGGGACTAGCTATCACCGTATGCTGTCTAGAGTCTTATGAGAGGGTGGCGAATAAATTTAACAAATAAATAAAACACTCTGCATTGAAGGCGCCAATGAAAGGATGAGCTGCTTTAGATGGACTCTTAGTCTCCTATCCAAGCTTGGTTAGCAGTCGGGGGACAAAATGTCCAGTGTACGTTGCAGTTCAATCTAGAGCTAAGCCTCCTCCCTTTTCTTCATGACCCGTAACAAATTCTCCTTGACTACCGTTCAAGTGGAGGTCAACCGAAGGGCGGTGTGTAGCTGTCCATCCGAAGGGCCGCGTGTCATCTTTGGTCATTCCCCGGCTAGTGATATATGCTGTTCTTCTAGCATCGCCCTAATTGTTGCGACGAGGTAGAATCTATCTTTTAGTCCTGATATATCGGCAGAGCGACGCTAGGAAATGCTATAAATCACAAGCGCCTAAGCTTAAGAGTTTCCAGTGTCGTACGCAGGGCCACGTCGTTGTACAAGATTGGCTGGTACAGTTTGGGTACCTGGCAACACCCAGGCTACGCTAGTGCACAACGTTGTTATGTTGAGGAGTTTAGCCTCCTAATTTTGATTTCTCCTTCCTATTAAGGAAAGTTTAGAAGCTTAGAGCTCGTTCTGAGTTAACCTTGCTTGTTTTCCAGCGTTTGCGTGGGTCGGTTGAGGGTCCATCAGCAGACACATCGACCTACAACCAGCCTCTGAACCCCTCAGGATCGAAATGCACCACACAGCCAACGAGAGACAGCACCAACCTAATAATAATAATAATAATAATAATAATAATAATAATAATAATAATAATAATAATAATAATAATAATAATATAATAATAATAATAATAATAATAATATAATAATAATAATAATAATAATAATAATAATAATAATAATAATAATAATAATAATAATAATAATAATAATAATAATAAAGTTGGAAGGGACCTTGGAGGTCATCTAGTCCAACCCCCTGCTCAGGCAGGAAACCCTATACCATTTCAGACAAATGGCTGTCCAGTCTCTTCTTAAACACTTCCAGTGTGGGAGCATTCACCACTTCTGGAGGCAGGTGGTTCCACCGGTTAATTGTTCTAACTGTCAGGAAGTTTCTCCTTAGTTCTAGGTTGCTTCTCTCCTTGATTGGTTTCCATCCGTTGCTTCTTGTCCTGCCTTCAGGCGCTTTGGAGAATAGCTTGACTCCCTCTTCTTTGGGGCAGCCCCTGAGATATTGGAAGTCTGCTATCATGTCCCCCCTCGTCCTTCTCTTCATTAAACCGGACATGCCCAATTCCAGCAATCGTTCCTTGTATGTTTTAGACTCCAGTCCTCTAATCATCATCACCTTCAACCATCCAATGCAAGCCCCCAACACCACCAGCAGTTTACCTCCCATGGACCCCAACCTGAGGTAACCTCCCCCGCACATGACCCATCACAAGAACCTCAGTTGACACACCCACACCGGAAGCCCTTATCAACAGAAGAACACCAACATGGACATCCCCTCAACTCGGCTGAAGATGGTCACGAAACGTCTGGAAGCCCGCCCACAAGCTCGGGGAACGAGCCTTCGCCTTCGCCCTCGACCTTAACCATACCACGGATCACAAACGTGGGACTCACACCGAGTCCTGCTGGGTTAGAGGCGTATCTTGGGAAATCCAGATGGATCTGACTGGAAGGAATGTGACCGGTTTGTCTCACCGTTTTTAATCACTTCCCGGCCTTCAGGGGGTAAACCTGCGGGGCGATTCCGCCATCTTCTCAGGCGTGTACTCTTGAGGTGGTGCGAGATTTTGGTTGTCGCTTGTGGTTTTTTTTTTTTTGGTCTTTTTGTTTTGTCGCACTCTTATCAGAAGCACCCGGGTCGAAAGGGTTAGCCGGTGAGATCACCGTTGCGATGGGGATGTCCAGTTGGGGGTGTGTGTTCCTTTCAGTGGCGTAGCGTGGGGGGTGCAGGGGGGGCCGGCCGCACTGGGCGCAACATCTGGGGGGGCGCGCTCGCACTGAGCTGCTCAGGGAGCCCCAAGGGCTGCACAGAGTTGGCTTGGCTCCGCTCTCGAGCTGCTCTTTCTTGCAAAGCAAAATGAGTCCGGCAGGTGAGATGGGCAGCCACATAAACTGAATAAAATAAATAGAAGCGGCCAACTCTCCGCCCAGGCTCAGGCCAACCGCAAGCGCCCCGCAGGCGCCCCGGCAGGCTTGGCCGAGCGAAGACGGACCCGCCGGCCGGCCGGCCTAGCTTCGTGTGCATGCGTGGCTTTATTTAGCGGGGCTCACGTGCGAGCTTGAATGCAGCGGCTCTTGCAGGTCGGAGCCCTGCCCAGCCGCCCTCGAGAGGGACCCAGAAGCATCCCGCATGCGTGCGACTCTTCTTGGAAAGTCTACGCCGCTGCGGGGTGCGTCTTTTCGGCGGTGCCGTGACGTCACCGCCCGCCCGCCCCTCTATTTCCGCTTCCGGTTGCCTTGCCCCGGGTGCTGACAACCCACGCTACGCCACTGGTTCCTTTTCCATGTCCCCAACAGGAGCTGGAGCGAAGGACGCGAGCTCAACCCTGCCCCATCCCGGATCTCAAACACAGGATCGCTAACCTCCTGCCCAGCGTTTCAACCACGCGGGATAATCCATTCATCTTTTGGCTGCTCCCTGCTTACAGCTGCTTGTCGTGGTGGGCGGCCAGGAGAAAGAGACGGACTTGTTTATTTCCGAACAGATTCCCCAGGATAAATAATGAGCAGAGGAGAAAGACGTCCAAGAAATGATCACGAGGATTCTTGTGTGTGGGCTCGGATAATTGAGCAGAAGGCTCGCAGAATACGAAAGCAGGTTTTGATGGACAAGTGGCGGGGATTTCTCTCTCCTCAACCCCCCCCCCTCCCGTCCTCCCTTTCCTCCCAATTATGAATACAAGCAGGAAAAACAAATCTCTTAAATCGCAATTTAGGCAGCAGGAAGTAAGGGTGCAGTTGGATAGGTCCTTGATTTGCCAAGGTGCGAGTTGTCAGCCACAAAGAAAAAAAGGGGGCTGAAGGCCAGGGGTTCCCTACCCCGGCCACCTTAAGAGGCAGAGACTCCAATTCCCAGAATCCCCCAGCCTTTGTCTCTGTAATTTTATCCATGATTTGAAGAAAAGGATGACCGCTGAACTCTGGGTTGGGTGCGTTTTTGCTAAACTCACACCTAAGGATCCCACGACTGTTCTTGGGCGGTGCTTAGCACACAATCCCTCTGAAATAAGCAGGTTATTTTTTTTTAACTAAGAACTTTTTCCCCCAATCAATCAACCAACCAACCAACCAACCAACCAACCAATCAATCAATCAATCAATCAGAATAGAGCTGGAAGGGACCTTGGAGGTCTTCTAGTCCAACCCCCCTGCTCAGGCAGGAGACCCTGTACCATTTCAGACAAGTGGATGTCCGCTCTTTTCTTGAAAACCTCCAGGGTTGGAGAACTCACAACTTCTGGTGGCAAGCTGTTCCCCTGGTTAATTGTCCTCCCTGTTTGGAAGTTTCTCCTTAATTCCAAGTTGCTTCTCCCCTTGATTGGTTTCCATCCATTCTTTCTTCTCCTTCGGTCTGGTGTTTTGGAAAATAAATTGACACCCCCCCCTTCCTTGTGGCAGCCCCTCAAATACTGGAAGATTGCTATCATGTCACCCCTCGTCTTTCTTCTCTCCTGGATCTGGCCATACCCAATTCATTTTTTGCTGCCAGAGCTAAGCCTATTTTTATGCGCGGCAAACCCCAAAGATAATTATGCATAATAAATTCCGGATTTCCTCGCTGCAAAAGATGACCTGTACCTTAGATGGGATGACAATGGAGATAAGGTCCTGTCACTCCGTTCGTGCTAAGATTGTCGCCCACGGGAATTAATCGATGCGTGCTATTCTTAGAGGCAGAATAAATCTCGCCGTCACTATCTTGTCCCATTCTTAATTATATAACTATCATGTCCTCTCTCTATCCCTGCCAGCTCTCTTTGGCCGTAATCCCCGCTTTGCTTGCGTTCGCCGTCTTCCTCTTTTTTCTTCAGAAGGGGCCGAATGCTTGTTTAACGGGATGTTTCTGACTTTAAAAGACGTCGCAGCGTGACATTGGCGATGTGGCTAAGGTGAACCAGGAAAAAGGAGATTTGTCAATGGAATACCTAATCTCCTCTCAATCCAGACTCTGGTCCAAAGGCTTGGCAATAATAATAATGATGATGATGATGGTCATTTAGTGTTCTTGAGGTCATTTAGTCCAACCCCCTGCTCAGGCAGGAAACCCTATAACATTTCAGACAAATGGCTGTCCAGTCTCTTCTTCAAAACTTCTTGTGTTGGAGCATTCACCACTTCTGGAGGCAGGTTGTTCCACTGGTTAATTGTTCTAACTAAGGAAGTTTCTCCTTAGTTCTAGGTTGCTTCTCTCCTTGATGAGTTTCCATCCATTGCTTCTTGTCCTGCCTTCAGGCGCTTTGGAGAATAGCTTGACTCCCTCTTCTTTGGGGCAGCCCCTGAGATATTGGAGCACTGCTATCCTGTCCCCCCTGGTCCTTCTCTTCATTAAACCAGACATACCCAGGTATGGTTGAACCATACTTCAGGTACGGTTGAACGACAGCTCCTGGATCATTGGCTGGTGCATTTATTTACAACAAATGCTTCTATTCCACTTCAGCCTTAAGCAGCTTAGTAGCGTCACTGAGCAGAAAGCGAATGTAGGCTTTTCCCAAGGAGGGGTCTGGTTCGACTGCTGGGCCCTCGTTAATCTCCAAAGTGGATATAAAATATGTAGCTTAAGCCGGTATTTGATTCCAGTTGGAGGAAAGCAAGGCCGAATCTGGCAGTTCTAAACGATGAGCCATCTTCTGTCTCCCCCAGAGAGTCAAGGACCAACTTAGAACGAAGGAGAAATTTCCTAACAAGTGAGAACAATCAACCAGGGGGACTGTTTGCTTCCAGAACTTGTGGGTGCTCCAGAACGGGAAGTTCCCAAGAAGAGATTGGACAGCCATTTGTCTGGAATGACGTAGGATCTCCTGTTTGAACAGGGGGGCTGGACAAGAAGATCCCCAAGGTCCCTTCCAACCCTATTATTTTGTGTTCTATGTCAGGGGTCTTCAAACTTGGCCCTTTGATGACTTGTGGACTTCAGCTCCCAGAATTCCATAGCCAGCGTGCCTGGCTGAGGAATTCTGGGAGTTGAAGCCCACAAGTCATAAAAGGGCCATGTTTGAAGACCCCTGGCTTATACGGTCCATGCTGGATGAGGAATTCTGGGAGTTGAAGTCCACAAGTCATAAAGGGCCAAGATTAAAGACCCCTGCCTTATATGGTCCATGCTGGGTGAGGAATTCTGGGAGTTGAATCCCACAAGTCACAAAACGGCCAAGTTTGAATATTCCTGGCTTCTATGGTCCATGCTGGCTGAGGAATTCTGGAAGTTGAAGTCCAAGAGTCACAAAAGGGCCAGGTTTGAAGACCCCTGGCTTCTATGGTCCACGCTGGGTGAGGAATTCTGGGAGTTGAAGTCCACAAGTCATAAAAGGGCCAAGGTTGAAGACCCCTGGTCTATGTCCTCCTTTTCCCCCAGGGTCTAACACCTAAGCTGTCTACCAAAAGTCAGAGGGGGTCAGCCTGTTCTCCAAAGCACCTGAAGACAGGATAAGAAGTAACAGATGGAAACCAATCAAGGAGAGAAGCAACCAAGAACTAAGGAGAAATTTCCTGACCAAATAATTAATCAGTGGAACAACTTAACTCCAGAACTTGTGGGTGCTCCATCACTGGAAGTTCACAAGAAGAGATTGGACAGCCATTTGTCTGGAATGGCGTAGGATCTCCTGTTTGAGCAGGGGGCTGGACAAGAAGATCTCCCAAGAAGAGATTGGACAGCCATTTGTTCCAAATGCATAGGGTCTCCTGCTGAATCAGGGGGTTGGACTAGAAGACCTCCAAGGTCCCTTCCACCCCTATTATTCTATGTTCTGAGAGCCTTTGATTAAATCAGCTGGATGTGATGTAGTGGTGCCTTTGGCTAACTCTTCACCTAAATTTGCAAGCCTGTCCTTCCAGGAACGCAGTGGTCTGAGAACCCAAGATTTGATTCTTCCTCCAAACCGTAAACCACATCCGTATCCCGAACATCCTCAAATCACTTCTACAGTGGTTTGAAGATGCAGTTGTGGAAGACCATCACATGTCACATTTTCCCCTCAAAGACCTGAGAGTTGTTCTAAGGAAGAGCAGTCAATTTTGCACATGCCAAACCATTTGTCAATGCCACTAATATCGGATGTTCTTGCTTTGACAATATATGAAAATGCAGCCATTTCCCCCTTAACTTGTGTGTTACTTTTAGAGTTGGAATTAGATGATGCTGGGAGGGGGTGGGGTGGCGGAAGAATATGTATGGGAATTAGTTAGACATCACAACATGGTAGTAGAGTGTTTTTTTCCAAGGTTGTTGGAAATAAGAGAGGATAAGAAATGGCAGCTTGGAGAACTGGAGGAAGGTCTGCATTTCAAACTAACTGGAGAATGTGATTTATGACTGTTAATTAGAGGCGGGAATTGTGCTTTGATACTAGGTGTTTAAGGGAGGAGAATTCAAATTTTGGCTTCGACCAGGTACGTGCTGATGCCATGCTTCTCAAATAAAGATTCTTTAAGGCAAACGATGCCTCGAAGTTCTTCTGTCGGAACCATGACATTATTATTATTTGGCTGGGGGGGGGGGAAATCATGACTTGGTATTTTGCGTATGTTCAACTAGCTAATGGGATGTCTGGACAAAGGCCACGGTGGTGCGATCCCTTTGGATTGTTAAAATGATGTAAATGGACCTAAAGTAGTTAAAAGTCCAGCCTTGGGGCTTCAAACGTGAGAACATTCGCAACAAGCAGGAATAATATTTAAAAATGCTCTTTGTCTCCCCATGCAGATTCATTCCATTTCAGAGTAAATTTTGGCTTCTTCACGACGCTGTTGTTTTGCTTGTCTATTAGGCGTAACTGGGTTTTTCCTCCCAAGGAAAAAAAATCTCAATAATTTGTATCATTCTTCGTTTGCTGCCAGTGTTCATTCAAGTCAGCATTTAATGAAGCGGTTCTGCCCCAGTTTGTCAGTTTCTGCATAAATGTACAGAGGGAAAAACTACTCTGGATGATCCTGGGTTTATGAGGCTTGCATCTTTTGGGGTTTTTTTGGTTTTGCTTTCCTTCCAAAATCAGCTGGATTGGAATGAGCCGGCACGGTGGCCCGGAGGCTTGCCTTCCACTCGGAAGGTTGAGAGTTCAATCCTAGGCAGCTGTCAGATGTTTCTCTATCCCGACACAAAGAGAAAATAACTGCTGCAAACTCTGTGTAGGTGTCTGGAAGGGCATCCGGTCAGTAAACGCTCGGCTCCATTCCGTCGCCCTGACGCCGCCCAGAATAAAGGGATTCCTGGGTCGCAAAAAAATAATAATAAATCAACCAGATTGGAAGGATTCTACACCTTCAGAGGCAGACGATACTTTGACGAGGATTATGGGTTCTTGAATTCTAGGCAACAGCAAGAAGAGGCAGAATTAATCCATCGGTCCATCTTTCCAGCATTCTGAGGCAAGGCTCCTCAAACTTGCCCACTGGACGACTTGTGGACTTCAACTCCCAGAATTCCTCAGCCAGCCAAATCATGGCTGAGGAATTCTGTCAGCTGAAGCCCACAAGTCTTAAAGCAGGGGTCTTCAAACTTGGCCCTTTGATGACTTGTGGACTTCAACTCCCAGAATTCCTGTCCCAGCAGAGACCATATAAGCGAAGGGTCTTTCAAATTTGGCCCTTTTATGACTTGTGGACTTCAACTCCCAGAATTCCTCAGCCAGGCCTAGAGGGGAGAGCAGCTTCCAAATTACTGCGTGTGCCCGTGTGCGCACGCATGCAAACTGGGCCACACCCACTGCCACAGTACCGGTGGCCACATTTGCACATGCACTGGTGCCATGCGCATGCCTGAACGGCTGCGCGCCCCCTGCAGTGGCTAGTACCCGTTCATGCATGCACAAGCAGGACCCACACACACACACACACACACACACCCGTGCTAGTGTTCCTGTTCATGCCCACGTCCATGTGCAAACAGGGCTGTGAGGATTAGCATGAGTGGGGGGGAATGCGCGCCCAGGTATGCATGCCTCGTTCCAGCCATTTCTGCAGCCTGCTGGTGAAGACCCCATGGCTCATAGGTTGGGGACCCCCTTTTTATTGGGTAGTATGAATAGAAGAGGGACGCGGTGGCTCAGTGGGTTAGGACACTGAGCTTGTCGATCAGAAGGTCGGCAGTTTGGCGGGTCGAATCCCGAGTGCCGCGTAACAGAGTGAGCGCCTGTCACTCGTCCCAGCTTCTGCCAACCTAGCAGTTCGAAAGCATGTAAAAATGCAAGTAGAAAAATAGGGACCACTCCGGTGGGAAGGTAACAGCGTTCCGTGCGCCTTTGGCGTCTAGTCATGCCAGCCACATGACCACGGAGACGTCCTCGGACAAGCGCCGGCTCTTCGGCTTTGAAACGGAGATGAGCACCGGCCCCTAGAGTCGGAAACGACTAGCACGCATGTGCGGGGGAACCTTTACCTTTACCTATGAATAGAAGGCTGGGAATTGTTACGTTGTGTTACTTTGATGCTTGGAGAGAAAGTTTAGATCTGGTTTCACTTGTCAACCTGCCAATATTATGTATCCAATACACAATGAGGAACTTTCCTGCCTCGGCTTTCTGATTTATTTGGTCTTATTGATCAGAACCTCGACACAAAAGTCAATAGAGAAGTCAGATATATTGAACAACCCTATTTACTGACTTAAGCACTGCCATGATTCCACTTAACAACTGCAACCAGAAAGGTTGTAAAATGGGACCAAATGGAGTTAAAGAGCGCCAACCAATGTCGAAGTACATTTGGAGCAGTCGCTGTATATATATATCAGGGGTTCCCAACAGGGGGTGCGCAACGATGCTCCAGGGGTTGCAAAAAGTTGGGTTTTCAAAATTATAGTTATATGCATAATTCGTTTGCCGTTATTTTGAACTTTTGTAAGGGGTGCGAGAATAGATCAGAAGTGTTCTAGGGGTGCGGGGTATAAGAAAAGGGTGGGAGTCCCTGACACGTGTGTGTGTGTGTTTGTGTGTGTATGTGTGTATATATATGTGTGTGTGTGTGTATGTAATAATAATAATAATAATAATAATAATAATAATAATAATAATAATAATAATAATAATAATAATGTTGGAAGGGACCTCTTGAGGTCATCGTGTCCAACCCCCTGCTTGGGCAGGAAACCCTATACCATTTCAGACAAATGGCTGTCCAGTCTCTTCTTATAAACTTCCAGGGTTGGAGCATTCACAGCTTCTGGAGGCAGGTTGTTCCACCGGCTAATTGTTCTAACTGTCAGGAAGTTTCTCCTTAATTCCTGGTTGCTTCTCTCTTTGATGAGTTTCCATCTGTTGCTTCTTGTCCTTCCTTCAGGCGCTTTGGAGAATAGCTTGACTCCCTCTTCTGTGGGGCAGCCCCTGAGATATTGGAACACTGCTATCATGTCACCCCTCGTCCTTCTCTTCATTAAACTGGACATAGCCAATTCCAGCCACCATTCTTGATATGTTTTAGCCCCCAGTCCCCTGATCATCTTTGTTGCTCTTCTCTGCACTCTTTCCAGAGTCTCAACATCGTGGAGACCAAAACTGGATGCAGAATTCCAAGTGTGGCCTTACCAAGGCATTGTAAAATGGTATTCATATTTCATGTGATCTTGATTGTGTGTGCGTGTGTGTGTGTGTGTGTGTCTGTGTGTGTCTCTGTGTGTGTACATGTACATGTATGTATATGTGAGGTCTGGGGGGGGGTAATGGAAAGCATGGATGACTTTGGGGGACAAAGGGGAAAAATTCTGCCTAGGAAACAATAAAAATAGAGAGACAGGAGCCCCCAGTGGCAGTTAAAACTGCTGGCAGGAAGTTTGTGTAGGTAGTCCTTGAGTTAACAAGCATTCATTTAGTGTCCCTTCAAAGTTACAATGGCACTGAAAAAAAAACGTTTTTCACACTTAACGACCGTTGCAGCATCCCCTTGGTCACGTGATCAAAGTTCGGATCCTTGGCGACTGATCCCTTTTTATGACTGTTGCCGTATCCTGGGGCCGTGGGATTCCCCGCTTTTTGGGCCCTTCTGACCAACCAAGTCAACGGGGAAGAAGCCAGGTTCGCTTAATGACCGCGTGACTCGCTTAGCGACCGCGGTGATGAACAACGGTGGCAAGAAAGGTCGTAAAACGGGGCAGAACTGAGTAAGTGTCTCTCTCCGCCACGGAAATTTGGGCCACGGTTGTGCCTGCAAGCGAAGGAACCCCCCCCCCATTTTGCAAGATGGTGTTAATGCAGCTTTACAGGAAAGCAGAAATTAGTCCGGTTGAACTGGGTGGAGCCGCCAGGGAAATTGGGGCGACTCCGTATAGCAGGGCTTTACAACCAGTGGTACGGGTATCACCTGTGGTACATTGGCACCTGGCAGGTGGTACGCGAGCATCCTAGAAAAGTGGTAGCGGGGGAGGGGAATGAGCTGAACCGGTGGCAGCACCGCACAAGCCTGAGCGAGAGACGGCTGGAGCTGCAGGGCTGTCGGGGCTCAGCGGAAGCGCCAGGATCGGCGCCAGGATCCAGCTGGAGCTCAGTGCTGAAACCGGAACTTCTGCTGAGCCCAGAAGAAGCGCCGATCGGCTGGAATGTTGCAGCATCTCCAGGGTCTTGTGATTTACATTCAGATGCTTGGCAACTGGTTCATATTTATGGCGGTCACAGTGTCCCAGGGTCATGCGAAGTGACCAAAACCTGCTGCAACCACCCAGATGGGGGGGGGAGTAAAAACCAAACACCCCACCCCACACCCGCTGCCAATCCTCAACAGAAATGCTCACAACAATGAAAACCTCGGACAGGAGGAAGAGCGCGGCCGGGAAGGTATCTTGCTCGGCTGTGTCTTGGGGGGCACTTTTTTCAGTGCCATTTGAACAGTCATTAAGCGAACTGTCGTAAGTCGAGGACTACCTGTACTTCATCACTTTCTTGTTCTTTTTTTTTGTCACCAACTTTTTGACCCCTTGCTAGGCGACTCGACCCCTTGCTAGGTGTTACTCGGACGTTGCCATATCCTAAAAATGGTACAATAGGTGAAAAGGTTGAAATGCCCTGCCCCGTATAGGATTCTGCCTTGTAGTTTAGGATCGGGAGTTTTAGGTTTCAGGGTGGCATTCCTGCGAGGCTTCTAAAATTCTCAGCCAAAATGCATTCTCAGCTGTTAGATCTCCCGGCAATCATTACCCAAAAGAAAACTTTGCTATTAATGTCACACTCACAGCACTTCAGTCTGTCCCAGAGTGATTTGCTGCGTTATTTTAGCAAATGCCAAAGCTTGCTCATGTCGTTTGTGGGGAAAAAACAACCATAGTTTCTAACCGAAAGTAGGGCCTGGCTGTTGAGAATTTACCTCTCTTGATGTTTTTTTTCCTTTTCCTTTCTTGCACCCTTCAAACTATAAATCTGATTTTTGGAGCTGCTGCAGAACGAAACCCAAACAGTGAAGAACGGGTTGCAGGCTGGCTGGCTGCCTGAGGAATTCTGGGAGTTGAAGTCCACAAGTCATGAAAGGGCCAAGTTTGAAGACCTGGCTGAGGAATTCTGGGAGTTGAAGTCCACAAGTCATGAAAGGGCCAAGTTTGAAGACCTGGCTGAGGAATTCTGGGAGTTGAAGTCCACAAGTCATGAAAGGGCCAAGTTTGAAGACCTGGCTGAGGAATTCTGGGAGTTGAAGTCCACAAGTCATGAAAGGGCCAAGTTTGAAGACCTGGCTGAGGAATTCTGGGAGTTGAAGTCCACAAGTCATGAAAGGGCCAAGTTTGAAGACCTGGCTGAGGAATTCTGGGAGTTGAAGTCCACAAGTCATAAAAGGATGAATGTTTGAAGACCTGGCTGAGGAATTCTGGGAGATGAAGTCCAGAAGTCATAAAAGGGCCAAGTTTGAAGACCTGGCTGAGGAATTCTGGGAGTTGAAGTCCACAAGTCATGAAAGGGGCAAGTCTTAAGACCCCTGTTCTAAGTTGTGTTTGTAAGTCAAGGAAGAAGTACTTGCGGCTGAAATAGCATTGTATTGTGTTGGATGGACGGTGAGGAATCTATTCCTTCCCTGCCCGACTGGGATCCATGAACATCCACGGATGGTCCCAATGAAGGATCTCCTTCCCGGACAATCCCCCCATTGGCCCTCACCCTCTTTTCTTGCGGAGATTCCCCCCCCCACCCCGGTGCACTTTTTGAATTTCATCATCCTTGGGAAGTTCTCATGACTTCCTCCAACTAGACAGGCAGCTATAAATTCCTGCGCCTCCGAGGAAGGGTTATTGCGAAGGCCGGTGGAAATCTCTCCCTATTAATTTTTGAGACCCTTCCTGGTAAAAATCTAATTAAGCCGAGCAACCCGAGCAGCGTGCAAATCCTTCCTGCCGTCGGGTTGTTTATCACCGAGATGATGAAGGGAAGAAAGCCGAAGCGGGCATGGATTGGAACTCGCCGCATCAGGAACGGTCTTGGTGGCGAGGTTTTTCTTCCTCGGATGGCATCCTTCTTCTTTTTTTTTTTTGCCTTTTTCTCTCTTCCGGAGCCTCGCTCTCTGGACTTGCCTTCAGCTGCTAGTCTGTTGGGTTAGAACAGGGGTCTTCAAACTTGGCCCTTTTATGACTTGTGGACTTCCAGAATTCCTCAGCCAGCATGGACCATATAAGCCAGGGGTCTTCAAACTTGGCCCTTTTATGACTGGTGGACTTCAACTCCCAGAATTCCTCAGCCAGCGTGGACCATATAAGCCGAGGGGGTGGTGTCTTCAAACTTGGCCCTTTTATGACTGGTGGACTTCAACTCCCAGAATTCCTCAGCCAGCGTGGACCATATAAGCCGAGGGGGTGGTGTCTTCAAACTTGGCCCTTTTATGACTGGTGGACTTCAACTCCCAGAATTCCTCAGCCAGCATGGACCATATAAGCCGGGTGTGTGTGTGTGTGTCTTCAAACTTGGCCCTTTTATGACTTGTGGACTTCAAGTCCCAGAATTCCTCAGCCGGCATGGACCATGTAAGCCAGGGGTCTTCAAATTTGGCCCTTTTATGACTGGTGCACTTCAACTCCCAGAATTCCTCAGCCAGCATGGACGATAGAAGCCAGGGGACTTGAAATTTGGCCCTTTTTATGACTTGTGGACTTCAACTCCCAGAATTCCTCACCCAGCGTGGACCATATAAGCTGGGGGTCTTCAAAATTGGCACCTTTGATGACTTGTGGACTTCAACTCCCAGAATTCCTCAGCCAGGCACGCTGGCTGATGAATTCTGGGAGTTGAAGTCCACAAGTCAAGGGGGTCTTCAAACGTGGCCCTATTAATGACTCGTGGACTCCTCCTCCTCTCCACAACCCCCCCTCCCTTCCAGCCCTGAGGACGTTACTTAGTTGGGTCATGAAACATCTGCAAGGAAACATCCAAACAGAGAGAGAGAGAGAGAGAGCGAGCACCGAGGATCCCCACGGTGCTTCTTCCTCCAGGTCAGCTGGAGAAAAAGCTCGCTGGCTCTCGCCACCTCGGGGGGGGGGCTTCCTTCAGGACTCTGGACGGGTCAGTCCCGCAGCTCTTTGGATCCGGCGGCAGCAGGAACCCCGCCAACTGAGAACTTTTGGAGAAATGGTGGAACTTTTGGAGAGCCTTGGTGGAGCAGTGGGCTGATGCCTCCTTAAGTAACACCAGCTGCCTGCAATTAGTGCAGGTTCGAGTCCCACCAGGCTCAAGGTTGACTCAGCCTCCCATCCTTCCGAGGTAGGTAAAATGAGGACCCAGATTGTTGGGGGCAATTAAGCTGACTTTGTAATAATGCCGCTTGGGGTGTGTGTGAAAGACCTAACAAGCAGGCATATACATAGAATGAAGGCTACTGCTAAGCTTGTAAGCCGCCCTGAGTCTTCGGAGAAGGGCGGGATATAAATGGGATATAAAATAAAATGTAATTAAAAAAAATGCACGAACCAGCTCAGCCCCTTCCCTCCGCTTTCATATCCATCCCTTGCCAAGCAAAATCACGGCTCTGTCTTTCTCCCCCCACCCCACCCCTGCCCCCAGCATAACCACCGCAGATGTCGTCCCTTTAACACGCCTGGCCTTATGTTCTCTGTTGTGTGTAGGCGCCTGGCTCTGGACCGCTATGTGGCTGGCATCGCTTTGAGTCTCTTTGTCTGCTGCCAGGGATCTGTTGCCAGGTGCTCGGGTGACTCCTGCATTGTTTTTTTTTCGGTACGGTTCGCCCTCTCGGCGATTAGATTAACTGCGGCTTAATTGCGTGTAAGGGACTTAGCCTCTGCTGGTGCCATGTTGTGACTTTTGCCCAAGGAGGATTGCGCTCGCCCGCCGTCCCCTTCCATCTCTCGCCTCCTGGGTTTCGAAAAACGCCCCGTCCTGATTAACGAGGCAGGCGATAATTGTTGAGGGGGGTGGGGAGAAAAGGGTGGGTGGGAGAGATTTGGATTCTCTCTAGCCTTTTAGAAAGCTTAGAGAGGCACCCGAAGGCCAGGACAAGAAGCAATGGAAGGCCACGCTTGGAATACGGCATTCCAGTTTCGGTCACCACAATGTCAAAAAGATGCTGAGACTCTAGAAAGAGCGCAGAGAAGAGCCACAAAGATGATCAGGGGACCGGAGGCTAAAACAAACAAGGAACGGTTGCAGGAATTGGGTATGTCTAGTTTAACGAAGAGAAGGGCGAGGGGTGACATGACAGCAGCGTTCCAATATCTCAGGGGCTGCCCCAAAGAAGAGGCAGTCAAGCTATCTTCCAAAGCACCTGAAGGCAGGACAAGAAGCAACGGTTGGAGACTAACCAGAGAGAAGCAACCTGGAATTAAGGAGGAATTTCCTGACAGTTAAAACAATTAACCAGTGGAACCACCTGCCTCCAGAAGCGGTGTCTGCTCCAACACTGGAAGTTTTTAATTTAATTTAATTAATTTAATTTAATTTAATTAATTAAATTAAATTTTAAGAAGAGACTGGACAGCCACTTGTCCAAAATAGTATAGGGTTTCCTGCCTGAGCAGGGGGTTGGACTAGATGACCTCCAAGGTACCATCCAACATCATCATCATCATCATCATCATCATCATCATCATCATCATCATTATTATTATTATTATTATTATTATTATTATTATTATTATTATTATTATTATTATTATTATTATTATTATTTAGGTTCCCAAATGGTCTAATCCAGAGGCCCCAGGGACCACCGGTTCCGTGGAGAGAGGTTTTTCCGCGGACCGGAGAGTGTGTGGTTTTGTGTGCTGCCTGGGTCCCGTGGATGCGGCTTTGCTTGTTTGTGCGGACTGGTTGCTGGCGTGCCTCGGCCCGGTACCGGTCCACGGCCCCTGAGGGGTTGGGGAGCTCTGCTCTTATGGAAGAAGTCGCATCGAAACACGTTAGTGCAAGCTGTGATTTTTTTTGTTGGGCAGGCCCGTGTGCAAACTTGCAAGGAAGTGGAGGAACCCCGGATCAGATAGAGCAGTGCGTGTGCCATTTATTAGGAGGGAATTAACCACAATTAGGGGCAGTTCGGCATCACCGATTCAGCTCTGTTCGCTTCTGAGCGTGCAAGATCCGGCGTGTCACAGATGACCCGAGCTTTAACAAAGGAACCTCCGTCAGCCAAACAGTCGAAGGAGCCCGTTTCCAGCTCACAAAGTTTATTGAAACGCATCGGCTTTTGTCAGATGCCTGACGTGGGTTGATCTGGCGATCAACGATCCCAAAAGGCAAAAAAGATTGGGAAGTGTCGGTAAGCTGCTTTTCTGGATTCTTGGTCACCCTAACAGTAGCAATAGCCCTGAGACTTATATACCGCTTCACAGTGCTTTACAGCCCTCTTTTAAAGCGGTTTATAGATTCAGTCTATTGTCCCACCCAATAGTCTAGGTTCAGGGGTCTTCAAATGTGGCCCTTTTATGACTTGTGGACGTGCCTGGCTGAGGAATTCCGGGAGTTGACGTCCACAAGTCATAAAAGGGCCAAGTTTGAAGACCCCCGATCTAGGTCCTCCTTTAACCGATCTCAGAAGAATGGAAGGCTGAGTCAACCGTGAGCCAGTGAGAATCGAACTGCTGGCAGTGGGCAGTGAGTTAGCCTGCAATAATGTTTTCTAGCCACTGCGCCACTGGCTTTTCCTTCCTTCCTTCCTTCCTTCCTTCCTTCCTTCCTTCCTTCCTTCCTTCCTTCCTTCCTTCCTTCCTTCCTTCCTTCCGACTTAGCAATAGCACTTAGACTTATATACCGCTTCACAGCACTTTCCAGCCCTCTCTATGTGGATTTTCAGAGTCAGCCTGTTGCCCCCAACAATGTAGGTCCCATTTTACCCACCTTGGAAGGATGGAAGGCCGAGTCAACCCTGAGCCAGTCAGGATTGAACTCCAGACTGCGGGCAGAGTTAGCCTGCATGTGCCATCCGGGCTCCTATACAACTCTCTAACCCTAACCCTAAGTCTATACAACTCTCATTCGCCTCCAAGTAACCCCAGTGTAATCTTTGCTATTTAATTATTTTATTTATAGCCCACATTTATTTATCTTGTTTTATAAACAGCTCAAGGCCATGAACGTATCTAATACTCCATCTTCCTCCTATTTTGTCCCCAACAACAATCCTGTGAGATGGATTGGGGCAAGAGAGAGTCCCCAACTCGCTTTCATGCCTAAGGCGGGACTAGAACTCACCGTCTCCTGGTGATTGGCCCAAAGTCACCCAGCTGGCTTTCATGCCTAAGGCGGGACTAGAACTCAGCATCTCCTGGTGATTGGCCCAAAGTCACCCAGCCAGCTTTCATGCTTAAGGCAGGACTAGAACTCACAGTCTCCTGGTGATTGGCCCAAAGTCACCCAGCCAGCTTTCATGCCTAAGGCGGGACTAGAACTCACCGTCTCCTGGTGATTGGCCCAAAGTCACTCAGCCAGCTTTCATGCCTAAGGCGGGACTAGAACTCACCGTCTCCTGGTGATTGGCCCAAAGTCACCCAGCCGGCTTTCATGCCTAAGGCGGGACTAGAACTCACCGTCTCCTGGTGATTGGCCCAAAGTCACTCAGCTGGCTTTCATGCCTAAGGCGGGACTAGAACTCACCGTCTCCTGGTGATTGGCCCAAAGTCACCCAGCCAGCTTTCATGCCTAAGGCGGGACTAGAACTCACCGTCTCCTGGTGATTGGCCCAAAGTCACCCAGCCAGCTTTCATGCCTAAGGCGGGACTAGAACTCACCGTCTCCTGGTGATTGGCCCAAAGTCACTCAGCTGGCTTTCATGCCTAAGGCGGGACTAGAATTCGCCATCTCCTGGTGATTGGCCCAAAGTCCCTCTCGCCTGCCCATTTGTCTCCTGGTCTTTCCTCTCACCTTTCCCCAAAGTATCCGTGGGCTATACCTCCGGTAAATAAATAAGCAATCCAATAAAAGGAATACCCGTTGCCATGTAAACTGCACAGAGACGGACCCATTTAATCTCCAGCATTTGAGGCTTAACCCGAGGGGAGTCTTGACCCTTACTTAATTCTTTAAAAGCCCTTTTTCTCTCCTCTCCCCATGTGGCTTTGGAGGCCGCATTGACCAAAAAAAAAAAAAAAATGGAAATAGCAAGCAAGAGACTTACGGAGAAGAAGGGTTCCCCCCCCCTCCCCAAGACGCAGGGCTGGCTGATGGAATGCATCCTTCCAAAATACCCTCATCTCATTTTGGGTTGGGTTTTTTGTTTTTTTTTGCCCTTTGTGTTTCTTCATTTTCTCTCCCCCGCCCCCCCACCCACCGCTTCTGCCCTTCCCGGAAGCATAAATTAGATTTACAATGTACGTAGTGGGGTTTTTCTTCCCTCGCCCATGTTGGGGCACATCTGCCGGACCTTTTGCAGTTAATGGCTTCCCACTTAAATATATATATATATATATATAATATAGGTTATGATGCCTCTGTTTTAACCTCCTGAACCCCATCGCATAGAAGCATTGGGGGGGGGAGTGTTTCTGGGGATGCAGCTAACCCCCACCCCTCCCTCTTCTCTTTTCCACTCTGCATTTTAAATTGCTCTTGATAATGTCTGTGTGCCTCTTTGTTTGTGTGTGTGTGTGTGTGTGTGTGTGTGTTTAGAGCTGCCCCTGACTGTTTTGGCTTCAATCTGCTTTTGTCACCCTTCAAGGAACAATGGAGGCAGCGGGGGGGGGGGGGGGAGGGGGAACCAGGGCTCTGTCGATAAATGTGTTTTTCTGGTAGGAAAGGAAGGATTATTTTGCACACTCTAAGTAAGCGATAAGACGGAGGAGAGAGGAGAAAGGGTGTGAAAGAATTCAATTACAATCTCCCATCGATTATTTTCTCTCTCAAAAAAAAAAAGAACGAACGAAAGAAAGAAAGGAAAGAGAAAGAAAAGAAAGAGAAAGAGAAAGAAAGAAAGAAAAAGAAAAAGAAAGAAAGAAAGAAAGAAAGAAAGAAAAAAGAAGAGAAAGAGAAAGAGAGAGAGAAAGAAAAAGAAAGAAAAAGAAAGAAAGAAAGAAAGAAAGAAAGAAAGAAAGAAAGAAAGAAAGAAAGAAAGAAAGAAAGAAAAATGTTTGGTCCGAACCTTTAAATATAACCTCACCACAAACCCAGATTTACCCTTTTCAGAATGTGGTGGGTTCAGAACCAAATCAAATCAAAACATACAAAGAAACAACCCCCCCAATAGATTGCATTAGGGAAGGATGCATTAAAGGAGAAAGATGCTGCTTGCAGACAGAGGATCTAGAGAACAGGTTGAGGATTTAGGATTTTCATCAATGATTTAGACGAGGGGATAGATGGGGAACTCATCAAATTTGCAAACTTGACACCAAGCTGGCAGCAATAGCCAACCCTCCAGAAGACAGGCTTGGATCTTGACTTGAGCAGGGGATCCTAACGAACAAAATGAAATTCAGTGGTGGGAAAAGGAAGGCAGGAAAAATCAAATGCACAGGTACAGTATAGGGGGTACCTTGCTCAATAGTAGCAACTGTGAGAGGGATCTCGGAGTCCTAGTGGACAATCCCTTAAATGTGAGCCAGTCGTGTGCTGCAGCTGCCAAAAAGGCCAACATGACTCTAGGCTGCATTAACAGAGGGATAGAATTGAGATCAGGTGAAATGTTAATACCACTTTACAAGGCCTTGGTAAGGCCACACTTGGAATCCTGCATCCAGTTTTGGTCACCACGATGTAAAAAAGGTATTGAGACTCTGGAAAGAGTGCAGAGAAGAGCAACAAAGATGATCAGGGGACTGGAGGATAAAACATATAAGGAACGGTTGCTGGAATTGGGTATGTCTAGTTTAATGAAGAGAAGGACGAGGGGGGACGTGATAGTAGTCTTCCAATATCTCAGGGGCTGCCCCAAAGAAGAGGGAGTCAAGCTATTCTCCAAAGCAATTGAAGACAGAACAAGAAGCAGTGGATAGACAATAATCAAGGAGAGAAGCAACCTAGAATTAAGGGGAAATTTTCTGACAGTTAGAAGAATCAGTGCAACAGCTTGCCTTCAGAAGTTGTGGGTACTCCAACACTGGAGGTTTCTAAGAAGAGATTGGACACCCATTTGCCTGGAATGGTATAGGGCAGGGGTGGGCAACCTTGGCTCTTTTTATGACTCGGGGACTTCAACTCCCAGAATTCCTCAGCCAGCATGGGGCAACTATGGCCCCTTCATGACTCGTGGACTTCACCTCCCAGAATTCCTCAGCCAGCATGGCTCAGCTTGGAACCTCTCCCTTTCCCCTCAGCCTGGCTGGCTCAGGAATTCTGGGAGTTGAAGTCCATGAGTCATAAAGCGGCCTAGGCCTAGGCCAGGAGTAGGCAACCTTGGCTCTTTTATGACTTGTGGACTTCACCTCCCACAATTCCTCAGCCAGCATGGCTCAGCTTGGAAACTTCTCCCTTTCCCCTCAGCACGGCTGGCTCAGGAATTCTGGGAGTTGAAGTCCACAAGTCATAAAGTGGCCTAGACCAGGGGTAGGCAACCTTGGCTCTTTTATGACTCGTGGACTTCACCTCCCAGAATTCCTCAGCCAGCATGGCTCAGCTTGGAAACCTCTCCCTTTCCCCTCAGCATGGCTGGCTCAGGAATTCTGGGAGTTGAAGTCCACCAGTCATAAAAGAGCCAAGGTGGCCTACCCCTGGTCTAGGGTCTCCTGCCTGAGCAGGGGGTTGGACAAGAAGACCTCCAAGGTCCCTTCCAATGATGATGAGTTTTATTGAGGTTGGCTATAATAACAAAATCTTGCAAGTCTGACTGTGCGAGACTTCCCCCTCCCCCCCTCCGCCCTTTCTATACTCCGGTGTATTAAGGAGATATCTATTTGAGCTGCTTCCAGCTGTTCTCTCACCGTTCTGGACTCTAAATAATGTTTCAGCCCTTTTGGTCTGCAAAATATGTGCTGGCGTATTTCTCCCTTAATCTCAACAGAAGTGTAAAAATGAGCTCATCCTGTGAAGGAGTTCAGATTCCCAAATATTCTCCCGAGGAGCCACGTTTTTAGCGCTTTCAAAAATGTGGAAAAACGCCAACAACGGTGAGCTTCTCCAGGACATGTCTATGTTTGGGGTGAGAGAAAGGCTATCTATGGGCAATCGTGCCCAACACCCTCGTGGTCTTTCAGAGATAAAGCAATGTGAGCCTCAGGGCAATGGCTGCTGGACGTGGAATCATAGAATCGTAGCTTTGGAAGGGACTTTGGAGGTCATCTAGTCCAGCCTTCTGCCCCAAGACGGGAGTTCTTAGATACCATCTGGGACAAATAGTTGTCCGACCTTTTCTTAAAAATCACCAGCAATGGAGCATCCAATTCTGGGCGCCGAGTGGTTCCGTGGATTAATCGAGCTCACTGTCGGGAAATTCCTCCTTATTTCCAGGTTGAGTCTCCCTCTGATAAGCTTCCACCCACTGCTTCTCGTCCTTCCCTCGGGGGCTTTGGAGGATCAATTGATGCCCTCTTCCCTGTGAGAGTCCTTCAAGCCTTGGAAGATGCTATCATGTCCTCCCCTAACCCTGCTCTTTGTTCAGCTAAACATGCCTAGTTCCCTTAGACCCGGGGTCTTCAAACGTGGCCCTTTGATGACTTGTGGACTTCAACTCCCAGAATTCCTCAGCCAGCGATGCTGAGGATGCGATGCGATGTCATCTAGTCCAACCCCCTGCTCAGGCAGGAAACCCTGTACCATTTCGGACAAATGGCTGTCCAATCTCTTCTTAAAAACTTCCAGTGTGGGAGCATTCACAGCTTCTGGAGGCAGGTGGTCCCACTGGTTAATTGTCCTCACTGTCAGGAAGTTTCTCCTTAGTTCCAGGTTGCTTCTCTCCTTGGTGAGTTTCCATCTGTTGCTTCTCGTCCTGCCTTCGGCCGCTTTGGAGAATAGCTTGACTCCCTCTTCTTTGGGGCAGCCCCTGAGATACTGGAAGGCTGCTCTCATGTCCCCCCCCCCCGGTCCTTCTCTTCATTAAACTAGACTTACCTGATTCCTGCAATGGTTCTTCATATACATTATCCTCCATTCCCCTGATCATCTTTGTTGCTCTTTTCTGCATTCTTTCCAAAGTCTCCTGAACACCTTTTTTTACACCGTGGTGACCAAAAGTGGATGCAAGTACTTCAAGCTGAGAACAGATTAATGCAATGTCCTTGACTTTCACATCACAAGCCGGTTGTGCAGTGAAATAGCCAGTTTATGAATCCTAGTGCAGCTGGGGAAGGGGGCGTTAATCTCCTTCCCTTATTCTAATCGTCTGATTGACATTTCTCTTTGAAATGCCAACTTATATTTGTTTCTTGGGAGGAAAGGTTTAAGGAGTTGCAAGTCTTTTCTCTACGGGACAAAAAGTCTTAGAGAGAGAAGGAAGAAAAATGAATGAATTTAACTCTCCCCTCCCCAGATACTCAGTAAAACTAAGGGTATAGGTCGTCCTTGACTTACGGCCATCATTGACCCCCCCCAGATTTCTGTCGCTAAGCGAGACAATGAAGCGAGTTTTGTCCCGTTTCACGACCTTTCCTGCCGTAGTTGTTAAGTGAAGCACTGCAGTGGTTAACTTAGCCACCCGGTTATTAAGTAAATCTGGCTTTCCCCCATTGCTTGTCAGAAGGTCGCAAAAGGGGATCACGTGACTGCAACTGCCAGAAGTACAAGTCAGTTTCCAAGTGTCCGAATTTTGATCACCCGACCGCGGGGATGCTGCAGCGGTTGTAAATATGAAAAATGGTCCTAAGTCATTTTTTCCCCCCCAATGCCATTGTAATATTTGTTACTAAATGAACTGCTCTTAAGTCGAGGACTGCATGTAAGGCTAACAGCCATAAGGGTCGATCTATTTACTGTTCTCTAAAATGAAAAGCATTTTTGTTTCCTGTTAACTTACCCCAGGCTAAATAGCTCTCCAAAAATGGAGATATGCACACAGGAATAAAAAAAAAATACATTCATTTTATTCCCGCCGATACGTAGATTAATGTTAGTTTTGCAGATTGGAGAACGGGCCATTTAATGTGGATGAGGTTTTATTTTTCCCCCACTTACATTTTTATTGCTTTTTACTTGCGCTTCTGGGTGAAGTTTCTAGGCTCGGAAGCTGTCTTGATTTTCTCTTTTTCCGCAAAAAAAAAAAAGGCAGGCAATCATTTTTATTTTTATTTTTATTTTTATTTTGTCCTTGTATATAATTAAGCTCTGCCTGGCAATGACACTTTCCAGCATCTCTTACGGACGAGTATTTTGCAGCCAAAATGAGATGCTGAGACCTCTTTCGGAGTAGCCAACCTCTCTCTCTCTCTCACTCCAGTCAATAATATATCAGAATGCTGATGTAATGGCCTTTTAATTAATTCTACATCTTATCGGTTTTACTGTTTTGCCGCAGTGTTTATCGATTCCGTACCCTTGTTTTTAATTTTTAGTCTACGGTTTCTCGCGTTGAATTGGTGTGTCCCCCCCCCCCCCACCAGCTACTCCAGTTGGAATGAAAAGTTTTGGAAAAATGTTTAATGTAATGATAAAGTAGCAAGGGAAAAATAAAGGGGGGGGGGATAGTGGGGTTATTCACTGACTGGCTTGCCCAAATGGATTAGAAAGAGTGTAGAGAAGAGCAAGACAGACAATTAGGCTAAAGCATACAAGGAACGGTTGCAGGAATTGGGTATGTCTTGTTTAGTGAAAAGAAAGACGAGGGGTGACAGGATAGCGGTGTTCCAGTATCTCAGGGGCTGCCCCAAAGAAGAGGGAGTCAAGCTATTCTCCAAAGCGCCTGAAGGGAGGACAAGAAGCAAAGGATGGAAACTACTCAAGGAGAGAAGCAACCTGGAACTAAGGAGAAATTTCCTGACTGTGAGAACAATTAACCAGTGGAACAGCTTGCCACCAGAACCTGAGACTCTAGAAAGAGCGCAGAGAAGAGCAACAAAGAGGATCAGGGGACTGGAGGCTAAAACACACAAGGAACGGTTGCAGAAATTGGGTATGTCTAGTTTAAGGAAAGGGACGCGGTGGCTCAGTGGGTTAGGACGCTGAGCCTGTCGATCAGAAGGTCGGCAGTTTGGCAGGTCGAATCCCGAGTGCCGCGTAGCAGAGTGAGCGCCTGTTACTCGTCCCAGCTTCTGCCAACCTAGCAGTTCGAAAGCACGTAAAGAATGCAAGTAGAAAAATAGGGACCACTATGGTGGGAAGGTAACAGCATTCTGTGCGCCTTTGGCGTCTAGTCATGCCGGCCACATGACCACAGAGACGTCCTCGGACAAGCACTGGCTCTTCGGCTTTGAAACAGAGATGAGCACCGGCCCCTAGAGTCGGAAACAACTAGCACACATGTGCGGGGGAACCTTTACCTTTACTAGTTTAAGGAAGAGAAGGATTAAGGGGGACATGATAGCAGTCTTACAATATCTCAGGGGCTGCCCCAAAGAAGAGGGAGTCAAGCTATTCTCCAAAGCACCCGAAGGCAGGACAAGAAGCAATGGATGGAAACTAGTCAAGGAGAGGAGCAACCTAGAACTAAGGAGAAACTTCCTGACAGTGAGAACAACTAACCAGTGGAACTACCTGCCTCCAGAAGCTGTGAATGCTCCAACACTGGAAGTTTCTAAGAAGAGACCGGACAGCCATTTGCCTGAAATGGTAGAGGGTTTCCTGCCTGAGCAGGGGGTTGGACTAGATGTCCTCCAAGGTCCCTTCCAACTCTCTTCTTCTGTTATTTTGTCAGGTGTAGCCAGATGATCCAAAACCATTTGGATCTTACATCCCTTTATTTTACCCAAATACTCTCCGAGATAACATCAACAGCTTTTTCTAGAATTTATGTCCAGGTTTGCATCTGGAAGCAAAATTAGCACACTACATTTGGGCCACGTTTATTGGCACCTTTTGATACGTCAGCCAACCTCTGGATGATTTAAGGACTGGTCATCTGGTTTCCAGGGTGGTGCCAATGTTTGCATATCTTTTTGATTTGATTCGTAGTTTGGCCTATTCTTTTTTTAACGGTGTTTCTTTTCGATGTGTTTGAAAATGAGTCGATCAAGCTGCTTTGGGCATCCTTTTTTTGGGGGGTGGGGGGTAAATTTAGTACAAAACCCCCCCACAAAAACCCAAACCAGGGACTAGCAGCATTAATGTCGATCATGAATAAAAGTCATCCTCGACTTACGATCAAAATTTCTATGGCTAAGCCAGATGTGTGTTTAAGTGAGCTGTGCCCCATTTTACGAGCTTTCTCGTCGCAGTTGTTAAGTGAATTAACATGGCTGCTGAGTGGATCCAATTTCCCCCGTTGTCTTGTCTTGTCAGAAGGTCTCAAAAGGGGATCCCATCCATGTACCTTGGGACACAGCAACAGTCATAAATAGGAACCGGTTGCCAAGGGTCTGAATTTTGATCACGCGACCCATGGGGATGCCGCAAGGGTGACGAGTTTGAATATGGTCGTACAATCCCTTTTTTTTTCCAGCGCTGTCATAAACTCGAGATGGTCGCTAAATGGATCGTTGTTAGCACACTGCAAATAGAATATATTCTCTTTGCCATAGTCAAGAGCCCTGTTTCCAACCTCTGTGGGGTCCTTTAGGAGAACGTTTAACTGCTCTGATCGAACTCACCTTAAAAGCTTCAGAGCGTCTCTGGCCTCAGTTTCCCTCTGGGAGACCCTCCTGGAAATCTAAATTTAGGCCTGCTTAAAGGAAGGATGTGCGGATCAGTGTAATCCTCGCCAATTACTCCGTTCTGTTATTCCTTTCAAGGACGGCTTTCTTTTTTAATTAAAGATCAGCAGTAAAACATTTTGAATGGTGTTGCCTCTCTGTCTGTAACGTTATGTCTTTTTAAAAGTTGACTTTTCCTAATATGTGCTTAGCTGAAAGGCCAGATTACCTATTGCACACATTTAAGCACATCTTCCTTAAATGGGAGGGACGCGGTGGCTCAGTGGGTTAAGACGCTGAGCTTGTCGATCAGAAGGTCGGCAGTTTGGCGGGTCGAATCCCGAGTGCCGCGTAACAGAGTGAGCGCCTGTTACTCGTCCCAGCTTCTGCCAACCTAGCAGTTCGAAAGCACGTAAAAATGCAAGTAGAAAAATAGGGACCACTACGGTGGGAAGGTAACAGCGTTCCGTGCGCCTTTGGCGTCTAGTCATGCCGGCCACATGACCACGGAGACGTCCTCGGACAAGCGCTGGCTCTTCGGCTTTGAAACGGAGATGAGCACCGGCCCCTAGAGTCGGAAACGACTAGCACGCATGTGCGGGGGAACCTTTACCTTTACCTTTTATCCTTAAATGGGCACGGATTTTTTTTCTTTTTTAATTCAACTTTTCTTAAAGAGGTACTTTTCAAATCCGAAAGAACAGCCTTCACTTTATCCCCTCACCTGTATCCATACTGTAGTAGAACTCCCCTTAGACAGGTGAGGTTATTTCATGTAAAAAATTAATTTAAGAGACAGTGATGGATTGCTTTGTATATACGGGAAACCCACCAAAATGAAAATCGGGAGTATTCTTTCTTTGACTGGACAGTATTTTAGAGAGCGGGGCAAAAAAAACAACAACCAACCTTCATTGTGTGATAGTGTGCTGTTTCAATTTAGGGTATAAAGTGGCAGCTTTAATGTGTGAAATAAAAAGCCGTTAAAGAAAAAAGAAACGTGCACGTTTTTCTTAACGGTTGTGTGAGAAAATAAATTCTCCATCAGAAACGTAATTTCTGAAGACACCTGACTTACAACTTACAATCACTCGCTTAGCAACCATTCCAACCTACAACAGGGGAAAAAAGTGTTCCCACTTGATTTCCAAGCAGGCAAGCAAGCAGTCGGACGAGGTGGACCCAAACTCATTGGTAGCCTCACACGGCCGTGAACAAAGACACACATTCAATTTCACAGCTACTAAGATTGTTGGCTGAGCAGGGACAAAAACAGCCAAGGAAATGATTGAAGCCTGGGAAATGGGACTGCTCGACAGTCAACAGGAGTGCTGATTTACCCCCAGCCTATCAAATTCTTAGGAGGTGAGGGTTTGGCAGCACAAGGAAATGACATCCAATCGCCCACCATCAACACACCAACCAGCCAATAGGAAGACAGCACATAAACACGACTCACAGAAGAGCCCAAAGCATGTGTATTAGTACAGAGAAATTGCCTGAAGATGGAATAGAATAGAATAGAATAGAATAGAATAGAATAGAATAGAATAGAATAGAATAGAATAGAATAGAATAGAATAGGGAAGGGAAGGGAAGGGAAGGGAAGGGAAAATTGGAATGGAATGGAATGGAATAGAATAGAATAGAATAGAATAGAATAGAATAGAATAGAATAGAATAGAATAGAATAGAATAGAATAGAGCTGGAAGGGACCTTGGAGGTCTTCTAGTCCAGCCCCCTGCTCAAGCAGAAGAGCTCCAGCATGAATCCGAAAGCTCACAAGAGTAAATCTCTGGTCCCAGCGAACGACCAAAATTTGATTTCGCATCATTATCCTTGGACACGTATATTAGCTTTCATTCGTGAGTTATACGCATCTGAGGAGTGAACTCTGTTAAAATCGTTGTAAAAAAAGAAACATAATTGAAAACGAGACTTATTACCGGATATTGTTTTCCGATCACTGATGCTGTATTACTTTGGTGTTCAGAGGAGACAGCAAACTGATTAACTATCAAATATTAATCATGTGTCCATCGGAGCACAAAACAGCAGTATAATTAGAACCCCTATAACAAGCCAGATAATAAGCCACACTGTTCATTTGTATTTGCATTAAAAAAAAGAAAGAAAAGAAAGTGAAATCAATAACACTGTAGGAGGTCTGCGATACAGGCAGTCCTCAATTTATGACCACAGTTTGAGCCCAGAATTTCTGTTGATAAGTGAGACGGTTCTGACGTGAGCTTTGCCCCGTTTTACGACCTGCCTTGCCACCGCTGTTAAGCAAATCACTGCAGCTGTTAAATTAGCAACACGGCTGTTAAGTGAATCTGGATTCCCCCGTTGACTTTGCTCGTCAGAAGGTCACAAAAGGGGGGTCGCACGACCCCGCGGGAACCCCGCGACCGTCATAAATAGGAGTCAGTGGCCGAATTTTGATGCTGTGACCCTAGGGATGCTGCAGTGGCCATGAGTGTGAAAAACGGTCATAAGTCATTTTGTTTCAGGGCCGTTATAACTTCGAACGGTCGCTAAGTGAACTGTTATAAGCTGAGAACTGTTACAACTGAGGACTGTAACTCAGTCTTGTAATTTCAACCTAAGCTGCTGATTATTTCACTTCTCTAAAACCCGCGGGTGCCGTTCCGTTGAATAGATGATGTTTCGGCACCTTTCCTGTCTGTGGATTCTTCTCCAGTTTCCTGAGCCCAAACCTTAGATGGGGCTATGGTTTCTTTCCTTAACCCACATTTCTTCCTGCTCACACAGCTAACTTGCATTTAAACATAGTTCCAGTAGAAGAGACTATTGGTAGCCCTCAGGGTTGAACGGTGGGGTCCTTGGTGCCCTCTGAGCTTGGTGGTTTCCTTGCAGACCTTGCACGACCCATCTAGGAAACATCATCAATGCCAGAAGGGAGTGAAGTTTGTGGAGAGGAGGAGGAGGAGGAGGAGGAGGAGGAGGAGGAGGAGGAGGAGGAGGAGGAGAACTGTGGGGTCCTTGGTGCCCTCTGAGCTTGGTTGTTTACTTGTGGTCATTTCATGACCCAACTAGGTAACATCATAAGTGCCAACAGGGAGTGGAGTTTGTGTAGAGGAGGAGGAGGAGGAGGAGGAGGAGGAGGAGGAGGAGGAGGAGGAGGAGGAGGAGGAGGACTGTGGGGTCTTTGGTGCCCTCTGAGCTTGGTTGTTTACTTGTGGACATTTCATGACCCAACTAGGTAACATCATAAGTGCCAACAGGGAGTGGAGTTTGTGGAGAGGAGGAGGAGGAGGAGGAGGAGGAGGAGGAGGAGGAGGAGGAGGAGGAGAACTGTGGGGTCCTTGGTGCCCTCTAAGCTTGGTTGTTTACTTGTGGACATTTCATGACCCAACTAGGTAACATCAACAGGGCTGGAAGGGTTCTGCTGGAAAGCTTCTAGCCCTGATGATGTTACCTGGCTGGGTCGTGAGATGCCTTCAAGCAAACAACCAAGCTCAGAGGGCACCAACGGACCCAACCGTTAAATAAGGTGGCACATCAGAACAGATATGCTTCAAAACAAGAACAGAGAAGGAAATTCTTCACCTGCCCTTGAGCTTAGTTAAGTGCATTGTTTTCTATACTTTGGGAATCTTAACCAAGATTGAGGTAACAAACTTGGTTAATGCTAACGTTGATCCAATGTTATCTCTATATCACGGCTAAAAGCCCCGCTGGTCTTCAAATATTTGATTTTTATCTATCCGTAACTGGAAAGTATGAATGTCTGTCATATATATGTCTTTCAGTGATGGGTAAGTTGTTCTTCAAGGTGACTCCATATATGGGGGCATAGTTTAAGCAAATTAGCTTGTAATTGAATATGAAAAACTATAATGTGTTGGATTGATGTCGGCTTTATGGCTTTTAAAGTTACTTAGGTTTTTTTTTTAAAAAATTGCCATCATTATATTTTAACTGCAGGGAACTAATGCATAATTGTGCGATCTGAATTGTGTCACCGGATGCGGTTTCGTTGCGTATTGTTTTCATCTTGGTTATTAATGCTGAATGCTTGGTAGCGTAAGGATCGTACCTTGCTGAAAATGCGACGTCTCGCAGATCTTTTGAATCTTTTCACCCCCGATCCTGGTTGGCTTTTGGGTGGTGGAGATGCAATCACAGGTTTTATTTATTGTTTTTATTTATTTATGAAGAAAAATGCACACCTTTGCTCGTGATGACTCTGGGCAGCTTACAGAAATGAATGTAGGACAGGGGTAGGCAATCTTGGCTCTTTTATGACCAATTTGGTGCTGACTTTTGATTGACTAGATTCTTATGTATGTATGGCTTGAGCAGTAAGTCTTCTTAGCTGGAACTTAACATGTGGTCCCAAACTTGGCACCTGAGAATAAAACCCCAATCATGAACCTCCCGCACCCCTCCTGGTGGCCACAATCAGATCAAGCACTTGATGGGCTCCATATCACCTTGGGAGGGTCCCAGGTCTGTGGGATAAAAACACCTCTTCAGAGCTCTTTGAAAGAGCGTTAAGGTGAGGGCCAACCTTATTTCCGCAGGGATGATGTTCCTCAGAGAAGGAGCCACCACGGAGAAGGCCGTTCTTCTTGGTCCCACCAGATGGACCTCCTTAAGAGAGGGGACTCATAACATCCTCTGCCTCCTTGCTCTAGTGGGTTGGGTAGATCTACCTGGGAAATGACAGTCCTTCAAATAACAGGGAAGGAGCCACCGTGGAGAAGGTCCTTCCTTCTTCTTAGTCCCACCAGAAGGACCTCCTGAAGAGAGGGGATCCATAACACCTTATTTCCAATCTTATCTCTGTGGGGATGATGTTCCTCAGGGAGGGAGCCACCACAGAGAAGGCCCTTCTTCTTAGTCCCACCAGAAGGACCTCCTTAAGAGAGGTCTTATTAACATCTTATTTCATTAACATCTTATCCATAACATCTTATTTCCAATCTTATCTCTGCGGGGATGATGTTCCTGAGAGAAGGAGCCACCACGGAGAAGGCCATTCTTCTTGGTCCCACCAGATGCACCTCCTTAAGAGAGGGGATCCATAACATCTCCTGCCTCCCTGCTTTGGTGGGTCGGGCAAATGTGTCTGGGAAAAGATGGTTGTTCAAATAACCCAACCTCAGTCCGCAGAGGGCTTTGAAGGTAACAACCACCATATTGAATTGGATCCGAAAGCAAGTGAGACGGGCACGTGTACAAATCTGGATTTTCATGAAGCCATCCGGGCTGTCACATTTTGAACCAGCTGAAGCTTCCGGATACTTTTCAAGATGGAACGAAGATGGCTTCAGGATGGCTTCTG
The DNA here is from genome assembly GCF_947247035.1 of Vipera ursinii. Classification (NCBI taxonomy): domain Eukaryota; kingdom Metazoa; phylum Chordata; class Lepidosauria; order Squamata; family Viperidae; genus Vipera; species Vipera ursinii. The sequence goes on along the minus strand of NC_139515.1, from coordinate 86,552,028 downwards.
CTTTCTACTAACCAGAAAACCTTTTTTGCAGAAAGATGAATAGAAAACCGCTGAATGCATTTCTCCGTCTGACGGCAGGTAAAATGTCTAGGCATTTATTTATGTCTTTGAGAAGTGAGAAATCCAACCTTTCTTCCTTAGCCCGTTCTGAAAATAATTGAAGTTAACCAAAAGGTCGCTAGTATCTTCCGTGGAACTGAGTCCTCTAAAGATGAAAATTCAATACGTGTGCGCAAAAATTGCTCGCCGACAATTCCAGTTCATCTGCCTATTATATTCTTTTGAGTCACTCCATCTGTCGCCGTCCATTCTTTCTTTTCTAAAATATCCTCTCTGGATTCACGCTGGTCAGCCAGACTGTTCTTTTTCTAACTTTAGAGGTGCCTGGCAAGAAGTCTTTGTTTACGTCGCCTATTTATCAATAACTGGCTAAACCACAATTTATTCAGGTGTCGCCTTTTTCTAGATTTGCAACCGCCATTACAAGTGATCGACAAAAGTCGGTTTTCACCTGAGATTCATAGGTCTGCGTTGGCGAGTATGTCTTCTCCTATAGCGCACAATGTTCTAGCTGCACACATCATGATTGTCTTGCTTCTGCAGGCAGGGGGTGAATCGACATTTTTTTTCCTCTCTAGAATATTCTACTTGGAAATCTCTTCTGCAGAGAGCCGATTTGTCGATAGCACGATTTGATTATTAGAGGATGTATATTGCCAACGTCACCTTTTTTCAACAGTTCACTGGACAGGAGAATTAGTTGGGAAGAAAGAAAGTGCTGGAGAGGGGCCGATCTGCGGGGTTATATTTTAAGAAGAGTTGGCTAAATGACCTTTGAGGACAAAATTGGCAGACCGCGTCAGCACCCAAGAAAATGACAGGCTAGACTAAAAAGTCTTCACCCATTTTTTTATACAGTCCTTTTTGTATTCACTTAGGCCGGGGGTCTCCATCCAAACTTGGCAACTTTAAGACTTGTGGACTTCAACTCCCAGAATTCCATAGGATAAACCAGGGGTGGTCTCCAAACCTGGCAACTTTAAGACTTGTGGACTTCAACTCCCAGAATTCCATAGGATAAACCTGGGGGTCTCCAAACGTGGCAACTTTTAAGACTTGTGGACTTCAACTCCCAGAATTCCATAGGATAAACCAGAGGGTCTCAAAACCTGGCAACTTTAAGACTTGTGGACTTCCAGAATTCCATAGGATAAACCAGGGGGTCTCCAAACGTGGCAACTTTTAATACTTGTGGACTTCAACTCCCAGAATTCCTCAGCCAGACATGGAATTCTGGGAGTTGAAGGCCACAAGTTTTAAAGCAGCCAACTTTGGAGACCCCTAATTTAGGAGACAAGACTAATACCCATCACATCTCCAGATACTTGACGGAAAAGCCAGTTCTTAACCTGACAAAATACTAACAGGGATGGGCTAGCTAGGATGATTGCCAAGACCATGTTTTTGCTGAGAAGATGGGCAGTTAATCAAGATTTATCTCTGGGTTATCTCTCAGAGATACTTCCTGACATGGAGATCAACCATAATGTGCCTCATCTGTTATTTCTTATTGAATGGTTGAATTTACTACTCCGAGGCAATCTCACAGTCCTTCCTTCCTTCCTTCCTTCCTTCCTTCCTTCCTTCCTTCCTTCCTTCCTTCCTTCCTTCCTTCCTTCCTTCCTTCCAGAGAGGGACTGGCCCAGAGTTACCCAGCCAGCATTCGTGTCTAAAGTGGGACTAGAACTCACTGTCTCCTGATGATTGACAGAAAGCCCCCTAGCCAGCATTCATATCTAAGGCAGGAATAGAACTTATTGCCTCTGGTGATTGGCCCAAAGTCCCCCAGCCAGTTTTCATGCCTAAGGTGGAACTAGAACTCACCATCTCCTGGTGATTGGCCCAGAGACACCCAGCTGGCTTTCATGATTAAGACAGCACTAGAACTCACTGTCTCCTAGTGATTGGCCTAAAGCTGCCCAGCCGGCTTTCATGCCTAAGGCGGTACTAGAACTCTTCAGTCTCCTGGTGATGGGCCCAAAGTCACCCAGTTGGCTTTCATATCTAATGTAGGACTAGAACTCCCTGTCTCCTAGTGACTGGTCCAAAGTTAACAGCCAGCTTTCATGCCTAAGGCAGGACTAGAACTCACCATTTCCTGGTGATTGGCCCAAAGTCATCCAATTGGCTTTCATGCCTCAGGTGGAACTAGAATTCATGACTCCTGGGCATTGGCCCAGAGACACCCAGCTGGCATTCATGATTAAGACGGCTCTAGAACTCACTGTCTCCTAGTGTTTGGCCCAAGGCTGCCCAGCCGACTTTCATTTGTTTTGACAGCCTGGGCCTGCCTGATAAAATTGTGGTAGAGAATATTGTCACATATGTTGTGCAGTTCCCCCAAAGTGGAGCGAGGATGAAATTGATGGGAAAAGCACCCTTGTCATCTGGAATCTGGGGTTCGATCTTGCTACGAGGGCTATAAAGTGAAGACTTTATGGCAGCCATTATGGTTCAGCCCCCCCCACCCTGCCTCATCTCCCTTGAAACCGGACAAGTAAGTTGGGGTTATTGTTCAGAAATGACCTTTGCTGATTGAGCAGTAATGAAATTAATAGCCTCTTACAGCACTTACGGTAACAAAGGAGTCAGCAAGTCAGTGGCTATTTACAATACAAGCTAGTCCCTTAGTGACATGCTGGTACAATGAGAAGTTCATAATCTTAGATCTCTGGCATTGCTATTAAATCATTCAGCCATTTCTGAATGGAATGGGGTAGAATAGAATAGAATAGAATAGAATAGAATAGAATAGAATAGAATAGAATAGAATAGAATAGAATAGAATAGAATAGAATAGAATAGAATAGAATTACAGAACAGAACAGAATAGAATAGAATAGAATAGAATAGAATATAGAATGGAATAGAATAGAATAGAATAGAATAGAATAGAATAGAATAGAATAGAATAGAATAGAATGGAATGGAATGGAATGGAATGGAAGGGAAGGGAAGGGAAGGGAAGGGAAGGGAAGGGAAGGGAAGGGAAGGGAAGGGAAGGGAAGGGAATAGAATAGAATAGAATGGAATGGAATGGAATGGAATGGAATGGAATGGAATGGAATCGAATAGAATAGAATAGAATAGAATAGAATAGAATAGAATTACAGAACAGAACAGAACAGAACAGAACAGAACAGAATAGAATAGAATAGAATAGAATAGAATATAGAATGGAATGGAATGGAATGGAATGGAATAGAATAGAATAGAATAGAATAGAATAGAATAGAATAGAATAGAATAGAATAGAATAGAATAGAATAGAATGGAATGGAATAGAATTACAGAACAGAATAGAATAGAATAGAATAGAATAGAATAGAATAGAATAGAATAGAATAGAATAGAATATAGAATGGAATAGAATGGAATGGAATAGAATAGAATAGAATAGAACAGAACAGAACAGAACAGAACAGAACAGAACAGAACAGAACAGAACAGAACAGAATAGAATTACAGAGCTGGAAAGAGGAATCCTTAAAAGGGTTGGCATCAATGCGGGGCGCCAGTGAAGTGGGCCAGCCATGCCGGAATGAATGCGGAATTCAGAATGAAGAGCCTGGAAGAAAATTAGAGCATTTTGTTTGCAATTCTAATATGACAAATCAACAGAGGACTTGCAAAAGGTTGCTAATGAAGGAGAAGGGGAGGAAGAGAGGAAGAGGGAAGAAGAAACAAAGCAGTATTTTTATCTGCCTGTTTGTTTCTATTATATTTATCTATCTATCTGTCTGTCTTTCTGCCTGTCTGTCTGTTCATCCATCCATCTCATCTTTTTATCTCTATTATCTCTATCATTTATCTCTACCTACCAACCTAAGTCATCCTTCCATCCATCACACAATGATCTGTCTGTCTGTCTCTCCGTCCATCCATCCATCCATCCATCCATCCATCCATCCATCTCTATCTCTATCTCTATCTCTATCTCTTTATCATTTATCTACCCACCTACGTACCTAATCATCTATCTGTCTGTCTGTCTGTCTGTCTGTCTGTCTGCCTGCCTGCCTGCCTGCCTGCCTGCCTGCCTATCCATCCATCCATCCATCCCTATCTTTTATCTCTATCATTTATCTACCTACCTACTTCCCTAAATCATCCATCCACCCATCTGCCCATCCGCCTATCTATTTATCTATCTATCTATCTATCTATCTATCTATCTATCTATCTATCCATTCATCCATCCCTATCTTTTATCTCTATCATTTATCTGCATACCTACTTCCCTAAATCATCCATCCACCCATCTGCCCATCCGCCTATCTATTTATCTATCTATCTATCTATCTATCTATCTATCTATCCATCCATCCCTATCTTTTATCTCTATCATTTATCTGCATACCTACTTCCCTAAATCATCCATCCACCCATCTGCCCATCCGCCTATCTATTTATCTATCTATCTATCTATCTATCTATCTATCTATCTATCTATCTATCCATCCATCCATCCCTATCTTTTATCTCTATCATTTATCTGCATACCTACTTCCCTAAATCATCCATCACCCATCTGCCCATCCGCCTATCTATTTATCTATCTATCTATCTATCTATCTATCTATCTATCTATCTATCCATCCATCCATCCCTATCTTTTATCTCTATCATTTATCTGCATACCTACTTCCCTAAATCATCCATCCACCCATCTGCCCATCCGCCCATCCATCTATCTATCTATCTATCTATCTATCTATCTATCTATCTATCTATCTATCTACCTACCTACCTACCTGCCTACCTACCTACCCACCCCATACAAGTAGTTCTCGACTCACAATCACAATTGAAAATTGTCATAAGTCACTTTTTTCGGGACCGTTGTAATTTTGAATGGTCACTAAATGAAAGATAATGAGCCAAGGACTCCGTGTATATCTCACAACTCTTCCCTTAACTTCAGGAACAAGTCCAGGCAGAAAAAATGGCTGTTAGTGAAAAGAAAAAATATTGTGAGTAAGCCTGGATGGCAGAAAACCCGTGCCTTTGTGGTTTGGAGCGTCTGCGTGGCATTTTGCCTGAGGTATCGGCTTCCCCATTGTTGGTGCCAGCCTCAGTTTCTGGATTCTGCCTGCCAAATTTGGGAGAGAACTTGGTTTAGGATGCATTTTGTGTAAAACGATCTAATGAATGCAATTACCCGGCGATTCTCTTGAGTTTTGCAATGTGGTTGAGAAGTCTGAAACTCTGTAAATAGAGTTTGTGTTAGGAAAGTTGTATTGCCAGTTGCAGAGAAAGAGTGAATAGAATAGAATAGAATAGAATAGAATAGAATAGAATAGAATAGAATAGAATAGAATAGAATAGAATAGAATAGAATAGAATAGAATAGAATCTGGAAGGGACCTTGGAGGTCTTCTAGTCCAACCCGCTGCTCAGACAGGAAACCCTACATTATTTCAGACAATGGAATGGAATGGAATGGAATGGAATGGAATGGAATGGAATAGAGTAGAGTAGAGTAGAGTAGAGTAGAGTAGAGTAGAGTAGAGTAGAGTAGAGTAGAGTAGAGTAGAGTAGAGTAGAATAGAATAGAATAGAATCTGGAAGGGACCTTGGAGGTCTTCTAGTCCAACCCGCTGCTCAGACAGGAAACCCTACATTATTTCAGACAATGGAATGGAATGGAATGGAATGGAATAGAATAGAATAGAATAGAATAGAATAGAATAGAATCTGGAAGGGGACCTTGGAGGTCTTCTAGTCCAGCCCCCTGCTCAGGCAGGAGAACCTATACCATCTCAGACAAATGACTGTCCATTCTCTTCTTAAAAACCTCCAGTGATGGAGCACCCACGATTTCTGAAGGCAAAGCTGTTCCATTGGTTAATTGTCCTCACTGTCAGGAAGTTTCTCCTTAATTCCAGGTTGCTTCTCTCTTTGGTCAGTTTCCAACCGTTGTTTCTCGTCCTTCCCTCTGGTGCTTTGGTGAACATCCTGACCCCCTCTGCCTCGTGGCAGCCTCTCAAAAACTGGAACGCTGCTATCACGTCTCCCCTATTTCTTCTTTTCTTTAGGCTAGCCAAACCCAAGTCCTGCAGACCATTCTTCGTATGTTGTAGTCTCCAGGCCTTGGATCATTTTAGTTGCTCTTCTCTGCACTTTTTCCAGACTCACAACCTCTTTTTTGTGATACGGGGACCAAAATTGGCTGCAGTATTCCAGGTGTGGCCTCGCTAGGGTTTTATAAAGCAGTAATAATACTTCGCGTGATCTTGATTCTGTGCCTCTGTTTATACAACCCATCTTTTTTGACAGGTGCTGCACACTGCTCGGTTGTGTACGTGTTATTTTTTTTTGGGGGGGCGTGTCTTTTCATAATACAACCCCAGGATACTGCAACTGTCACAAACAGGACTCAGTTGCCCGTCTGAATCTTGATCACGTGATCATGGGGATGTTGCAAGGATCATCTGTCTATAAATAGAATACAGCTGGAAGGGATCTTGGAGGTCTTCTAGTCCAGCCCCTGCTCATAAGTCACTTTTTTTCAGTGCCATTGTATCTTCAAAAGGGTCACTAAACAAAACAGTCGTAAATCGAGGACTCCCTGTAGGGTTTATAGGAAGTTTGAAGAAGAAACCCCCTGATGTTTGGTGTTGCCTTTTTGGCCGTAAAATCAGGAACGGTGCAGAAAAACCGAGTGGATTGTCCCTTTTCATGACATCAGAACGGGATTCATCCGGTTTCCATAAGACCGTATAGATTCAGGAGGAGAATTTTTTATTTATTTTTTATTTATTTATTTTTTTTTAAAAAAAAAACATTTAAAAGCAAAATATAGCAAAAATAAAATCGTGCTTTATAGCTGTTGCTTGCTCGGCGGATTATCTGAGTAACCTGCAGATGAACTATTTGAACCACTTAAAATGCAGGATCTATAAAATACAGGCATGAGATAAATAAATCAAATAACACAGAAGAGGGGGGAAAACACACACACACAAACAAACCAGAAGGGGAATAAGATGATCTCAGAGCATCATCCGTCAGAGGGGCCTTGTAAATGCCTCTTTGTCATATGGGAAATGGATTTATAATTCAGCCGCATGAGTTTAGGTGGCTTTTATAAAGGGAGACAAGGAAAGAGATCAACATGGGAAGCAAATACCATAATTTCAAATGCCAGCTGGAAAGAGAGGCCTCCACAATGCCGGCAGGACACATCTATTGCGCTAGCCATCAACGGGTACATAGAGGTAAACCATAGCTACATACCATTCAAAAGAGACACCCGATAGCTAGAAGACCGCAAGGCCTTCCGATTAGCAATCAACACCCAGATAAGCAGAAATTAATGTTAAGATTAATGCTAGACCAAGGGTAGGCAACCTTGGCTCTTTTATGACTCGTGGACTTCAACTCCCAGAATTCCTGAGGCAGCCATGCTGAGGGGAAAGGTGAGAGGTTTCCCTGCTGAGCCAGGCTGGCTCAGGAATTCTGGGAGTTGAAATCCCCGAGTGATAAAAGAGCCAAGGTTGCCTACTCCTGGCCTAGGCCTAGGCCGTTTTATGACTCCTGGACTTCAACTCCCAGAATTCCTGAGCCAGCCATGCTGAGGGGAAAGGGAGAGGTTTCCAAGCTGAGCCATGCTGGCTCAGGAATTCTGGGAGTTGAAGTCCATGAGTCAATAAAAGAGCCAAGGTTGCCTACTCCTGGCCTAGGCCTAGGCCGTTTTATGACTCGTGGACTTCAACTCCCAGAATTCCTGAGCCAGCCATGCTGAGGGGAAAGGGAGAGGTTTCCAGGCTGAGCCATGCTGGCTCAGGAATCTTGGGAGTTGAAGTCCACGAGTCATGAAGGGGGCCATAGTTCCCCCATGCTGACTGAGGAATTCTGGG
>NC_139515.1:86441825-86543906 GCF_947247035.1 Vipera ursinii | reverse complement strand
TAGGTAACATCAACAGGGCTGGAAGGGTTCTTCTGGAAAGCTTCTAGCCCTGATGATGTTACCTGGCTGGGTCGTGAGATGCCTTCAAGCAAACAACCAAGCTCAGAGGGCACCAACGGACCCAACCGTTAAATAAGGTGGCACATCAGAACAGATATGCTTCAAAACAAGAACGGAGAAGGAAATTCTTCACCTGCCCTTGAGCTTAGTTAAGTGCATTGTTTTCTATACTTTGGGAATCTTAACCAAGATTGAGGTAACAAACTTGGTTAATGCTAACGTTGATCCAATGTTATGTCTATATCACGGCTAAAAGCCCCGCTGGTCTTCAAATATTTGATTTTTATCTATCCGTAACTGGAAAGTATGAATGTCTGTCATATATATGTCTTTCGGTGATGGGTAAGTTGTTCTTCAAGGTGACTCCATATATGGGGGCATAGTTTAAGCAAATTAGCTTGTAATTGAATATGAAAAACTATAATGTGTTGGATTAATGTCGGCTTTATGGCTTTTAAAGTTACTTAGGTTTTTTTTAAAAAAAATTGCCATCATTATATTTTAACTGCAGGGAGCTAATGCATAATTGTGCGATCTGAATTGTGTCACCGGATGCGGTTTCGTTGCATATTGTTTTCATCTTGGTTATTAATGCTGAATGCTTGGTAGCGTAAGGATCGTACCTTGCTGAAAATGCGACGTCTCGCAGATCTTTTGAATCTTTTCACCCCCGATCCTGGCTGGCTTTTGGGTGGCGGAGATGCAATCACAGATTTTATTTATTGTTTTTATTTATTTATGAAGAAAAATGCACACCTTTGCTCGTGATGACTCTGGGCAGCTTACAGAAATGAATGTAGGACAGGGGTAGGCAACCTTGGCTCTTTTATGACTCGTGGACTTCAACTCCCAGAATTCCTGAGCCAGCCATGCTGGCTCAGGAATTCTGGGAGTTGAAGTCCACGAGTCATAAAAGAGCCAAGGTTGCCTACCCCTGATGTAGGAGAGGGAGAGGCAGAGGCTGGGAGGGGGGGAGTCAAGAGAAGTCCCAGCCTGGAATCGTTACATGGATGCAAATGCTCCAGATCCAGCCTTTGAATTCCGCTAACTCTTATCAAATGCCAATTTGGTGCTGACTCTTGATTGACTAGATTCTTATGTATGTATGGCTTGAGCAGTAAGTCTTCTTAGCTGGAACTTAACATGTGGTCCCAAACTTGGCACCTGAGAATAAAACCCCAATCATGAACCTCCCGCACCCCTCCTGGTGGCCACAATCAGATCAAGCACTTGATGGGCTCCATATCACCTTGGGAGGGTCCCAGGTCTGTGGGATAAAAACACCTCTTCAGAGCTCTTTGAAAGAGCGTTAAGGTGAGGGCCAACCTTATTTCCGCAGGGATGATGTTCCTCAGAGAAGGAGCCACCACGGAGAAGGCCGTTCTTCTTGGTCCCACCAGATGGACCTCCTTAAGAGAGGGGACTCATAACATCCTCTGCCTCCTTGCTCTAGTGGGTTGGGTAGATCTACCTGGGAAATGACAGTCCTTCAAATAACAGGGAAGGAGCCACCGTGGAGAAGGTCCTTCCTTCTTCTTAGTCCCACCAGAAGGACCTCCTGAAGAGAGGGGATCCATAACACCTTATTTCCAATCTTATCTCTGTGGGGATGATGTTCCTCAGGGAGGGAGCCACCACAGAGAAGGCCCTTCTTCTTAGTCCCACCAGAAGGACCTCCTTAAGAGAGGTCTTATTAACATCTTATTTCATTAACATCTTATCCATAACATCTTATTTCCAATCTTATCTCTGCGGGGATGATGTTCCTGAGAGAAGGAGCCACCACGGAGAAGGCCATTCTTCTTGGTCCCACCAGATGCACCTCCTTAAGAGAGGGGATCCATAACATCTCCTGCCTCCCTGCTTTGGTGGGTCGGGCAAATGTGTCTGGGAAAAGATGGTTGTTCAAATAACCCAACCTCAGTCCGCGGAGGGCTTTGAAGGTAACAACCACCATATTGAATTGGATCCGAAAGCAAGTGAGACGGGCACGTGTACAAATCTGGATTTTCATGAAGCCATCCGGGCTGTCACATTTTGAACCAGCTGAAGCTTCCGGATACTTTTCAAGATGGAACGAAGATGGCTTCAGGATGGCTTCTGCTTTCTACTAACCAGAAAACCTTTTTTTGCAGAAAGATGAATAGAAAACCGCTGAATGCATTTCTCCGTCTGACGGCAGGTAAAATGTCTAGGCATTTATTTATGTCTTTGAGAAGTGAGAAATCCAACCTTTCTTCCTTAGCCCGTTCTGAAAATAATTGAAGTTAACCAAAAGGTCGCTAGTATCTTCCGTGGAACTGAGTCCTCTAAAGATGAAAATTCAATACGTGTGCGCAAAAATTGCTCGCCGACAATTCCAGTTCATCTGCCTATTATATTCTTTTGAGTCACTCCATCTGTCGCCGTCCATTCTTTCTTTTCTAAAATATCCTCTCTGGATTCACGCTGGTCAGCCAGACTGTTCTTTTTCTAACTTTAGAGGTGCCTGGCAAGAAGTCTTTGTTTACGTCGCCTATTTATCAATAACTGGCTAAACCACAATTTATTCAGGTGTCGCCTTTTTCTAGATTTGCAACCGCCATTACAAGTGATCGACAAAAGTCGGTTTTCACCTGAGATTCATAGGTCTGCGTTGGCGAGTATGTCTTCTCCTATAGCGCACAATGTTCTAGCTGCACACATCATGATTGTCTTGCTTCTGCAGGCAGGGGGTGAATCGACATTTTTTTTCCTCTCTAGAATATTCTACTTGGAAATCTCTTCTGCAGAGAGCCGATTTGTCGATAGCACGATTTGATTATTAGAGGATGTATATTGCCAACGTCACCTTTTTTCAACAGTTCACTGGACAGGAGAATTAGTTGGGAAGAAAGAAAGTGCTGGAGAGGGGCCGATCTGCGGGGTTATATTTTAAGAAGAGTTGGCTAAATGACCTTTGAGGACAAAATTGGCAGACCGCGTCAGCACCCAAGAAAATGACAGGCTAGACTAAAAAGTCTTCACCCATTTTTTTTATACAGTCCTTTTTGTATTCACTTAGGCCGGGGGTCTCCATCCAAACTTGGCAACTTTAAGACTTGTGGACTTCAACTCCCAGAATTCCATAGGATAAACCAGGGGTGGTCTCCAAACCTGGCAACTTTAAGACTTGTGGACTTCAACTCCCAGAATTCCATAGGATAAACCTGGGGGTCTCCAAACGTGGCAACTTTTAAGACTTGTGGACTTCAACTCCCAGAATTCCATAGGATAAACCAGAGGGTCTCAAAACCTGGCAACTTTAAGACTTGTGGACTTCCAGAATTCCATAGGATAAACCAGGGGGTCTCCAAACGTGGCAACTTTTAATACTTGTGGACTTCAACTCCCAGAATTCCTCAGCCAGACATGGAATTCTGGGAGTTGAAGGCCACAAGTTTTAAAGCAGCCAACTTTGGAGACCCCTAATTTAGGAGACAAGACTAATACCCATCACATCTCCAGATACTTGACGGAAAAGCCAGTTCTTAACCTGACAAAATACTAACAGGGATGGGCTAGCTAGGATGATTGCCAAGACCATGTTTTTGCTGAGAAGATGGGCAGTTAATCAAGATTTATCTCTGGGTTATCTCTCAGAGATACTTCCTGACATGGAGATCAACCATAATGTGCCTCATCTGTTATTTCTTATTGAATGGTTGAATTTACTACTCCGAGGCAATCTCACAGTCCTTCCTTCCTTCCTTCCTTCCTTCCTTCCTTCCTTCCTTCCTTCCTTCCTTCCTTCCTTCCTTCCTTCCTTCCTTCCTTCCTTCCAGAGAGGGACTGGCCCAGAGTTACCCAGCCAGCATTCGTGTCTAAAGTGGGACTAGAACTCACTGTCTCCTGATGATTGACAGAAAGCCCCCTAGCCAGCATTCATATCTAAGGCAGGAATAGAACTTATTGCCTCTGGTGATTGGCCCAAAGTCCCCCAGCCAGTTTTCATGCCTAAGGTGGAACTAGAACTCACCATCTCCTGGTGATTGGCCCAGAGACACCCAGCTGGCTTTCATGATTAAGACAGCACTAGAACTCACTGTCTCCTAGTGATTGGCCTAAAGCTGCCCAGCCGGCTTTCATGCCTAAGGCGGTACTAGAACTCTTCAGTCTCCTGGTGATGGGCCCAAAGTCACCCAGTTGGCTTTCATATCTAATGTAGGACTAGAACTCCCTGTCTCCTAGTGACTGGTCCAAAGTTAACAGCCAGCTTTCATGCCTAAGGCAGGACTAGAACTCACCATTTCCTGGTGATTGGCCCAAAGTCATCCAATTGGCTTTCATGCCTCAGGTGGAACTAGAATTCATGACTCCTGGGCATTGGCCCAGAGACACCCAGCTGGCATTCATGATTAAGACGGCTCTAGAACTCACTGTCTCCTAGTGTTTGGCCCAAGGCTGCCCAGCCGACTTTCATTTGTTTTGACAGCCTGGGCCTGCCTGATAAAATTGTGGTAGAGAATATTGTCACATATGTTGTGCAGTTCCCCCAAAGTGGAGCGAGGATGAAATTGATGGGAAAAGCACCCTTGTCATCTGGAATCTGGGGTTCGATCTTGCTACGAGGGCTATAAAGTGAAGACTTTATGGCAGCCATTATGGTTCAGCCCCCCCCACCCTGCCTCATCTCCCTTGAAACCGGACAAGTAAGTTGGGGTTATTGTTCAGAAATGACCTTTGCTGATTGAGCAGTAATGAAATTAATAGCCTCTTACAGCACTTACGGTAACAAAGGAGTCAGCAAGTCAGTGGCTATTTACAATACAAGCTAGTCCCTTAGTGACATGCTGGTACAATGAGAAGTTCATAATCTTAGATCTCTGGCATTGCTATTAAATCATTCAGCCATTTCTGAATGGAATGGGGTAGAATAGAATAGAATAGAATAGAATAGAATAGAATAGAATAGAATAGAATAGAATAGAATAGAATAGAATTACAGAACAGAACAGAATAGAATAGAATAGAATAGAATAGAATAGAATAGAATATAGAATGGAATAGAATAGAATAGAATAGAATAGAATAGAATAGAATAGAATAGAATGGAATGGAATGGAATGGAATGGAATGGAATGGAATGGAATGGAATGGAAGGGAAGGGAAGGGAAGGGAAGGGAAGGGAAGGGAAGGGAATGGAATAGAATAGAATGGAATGGAATGGAATGGAATGGAATGGAATGGAATCGAATCGAATAGAATAGAATAGAATAGAATAGAATAGAATAGAATTACAGAACAGAACAGAACAGAACAGAACAGAATAGAATAGAATAGAATAGAATAGAATAGAATAGAATAGAATATAGAATGGAATGGAATGGAATGGAATGGAATAGAATAGAATAGAATAGAATAGAATAGAATAGAATAGAATAGAATAGAATAGAATAGAATAGAATAGAATAGAATAGAATAGAATAGAATAGAATAGAATGGAATGGAATAGAATTACAGAATAGAATAGAATAGAATAGAATAGAATAGAATAGAATAGAATAGAATAGAATATAGAATGGAATAGAATGGAATGGAATAGAATAGAATAGAATAGAATAGAACAGAACAGAACAGAACAGAACAGAACAGAACAGAATAGAATTACAGAGCTGGAAAGAGGAATCCTTAAAAGGGTTGGCATCAATGCGGGGCGCCAGTGAAGTGGGCCAGCCATGCCGGAATGAATGCGGAATTCAGAATGAAGAGCCTGGAAGAAAATTAGAGCATTTTGTTTGCAATTCTAATATGACAAATCAACAGAGGACTTGCAAAAGGTTGCTAATGAAGGAGAAGGGGAGGAAGAGAGGAAGAGGGAAGAAGAAACAAAGCAGTATTTTTATCTGCCTGTTTGTTTCTATTATATTTATCTATCTATCTGTCTGTCTTTCTGCCTGTCTGTCTGTTCATCCATCCATCTCATCTTTTTATCTCTATTATCTCTATCATTTATCTCTACCTACCAACCTAAGTCATCCTTCCATCCATCACACAATGATCTGTCTGTCTGTCTCTCCGTCCATCCATCCATCCATCCATCCATCCATCCATCCATCTCTATCTCTATCTCTATCTCTATCTCTTTATCATTTATCTACCCACCTACGTACCTAATCATCTATCTGTCTGTCTGTCTGTCTGTCTGTCTGTCTGTCTGTCTGTCTGCCTGCCTGCCTGCCTGCCTGCCTGCCTGCCTATCCATCCATCCATCCATCCCTATCTTTTATCTCTATCATTTATCTACCTACCTACTTCCCTAAATCATCCATCCACCCATCTGCCCATCCGCCTATCTATTTATCTATCTATCTATCTATCTATCTATCTATCTATCTATCTATCCATCCATCCATCCCTATCTTTTATCTCTATCATTTATCTGCATACCTACTTCCCTAAATCATCCATCCACCCATCTGCCCATCCGCCTATCTATCTATCTATCTATCTATCTATCTATCTATCTATCTATCCATCCATCCCTATCTTTTATCTCTATCATTTATCTGCATACCTACTTCCCTAAATCATCCATCCACCCATCTGCCCATCCGCCTATCTATTTATCTATCTATCTATCTATCTATCTATCTATCTATCTATCTATCCATCCATCCATCCCTATCTTTTATCTCTATCATTTATCTGCATACCTACTTCCCTAAATCATCCATCCACCCATCTGCCCATCCGCCCATCCATCTATCTATCTATCTATCTATCTATCTATCTATCTATCTATCTATCTACCTACCTACCTACCTACCTACCTACCTACCTACCCACCCCATACAAGTAGTTCTCGACTCACAATCACAATTGAAAATTGTCATAAGTCACTTTTTTCGGGACCGTTGTAATTTTGAATGGTCACTAAATGAAAGATAATGAGCCAAGGACTCAGTGTATATCTCACAACTCTTCCCTTAACTTCAGGAACAAGTCCAGGCAGAAAAAATGGCTGTTAGTGAAAAGAAAAAATATTGTGAGTAAGCCTGGATGGCAGAAAACCCGTGCCTTTGTGGTTTGGAGCGTCTGCGTGGCATTTTGCCTGAGGTATCGGCTTCCCCATTGTTGGTGCCAGCCTCAGTTTCTGGATTCTGCCTGCCAAATTTGGGAGAGAACTTGGTTTAGGATGCATTTTGTGTAAAACGATCTAATGAATGCAATTACCCGGCGATTCTCTTGAGTTTTGCAATGTGGTTGAGAAGTCTGAAACTCTGTAAATAGAGTTTGTGTTAGGGAAAGTTGTATTGCCAGTTGCAGATGAAAGAGTGAATAGAATAGAATAGAATAGAATAGAATAGAATAGAATAGAATAGAATAGAATAGAATAGAATAGAATAGAATCTGGAAGGGACCTTGGAGGTCTTCTAGTCCAACCCGCTGCTCAGACAGGAAACCCTACATTATTTCAGACAATGGAATGGAATGGAATGGAATGGAATGGAATGGAATGGAATGGAATGGAGTAGAGTAGAGTAGAGTAGAGTAGAGTAGAGTAGAGTAGAGTAGAGTAGAGTAGAGTAGAGTAGAGTAGAGTAGAATAGAATAGTATCTGGAAGGGACCTTGGAGGTCTTCTAGTCCAACCCGCTGCTCAGACAGGAAACCCTACATTATTTCAGACAATGGAATGGAATGGAATGGAATGGAATGGAATGGAATAGAGTAGAGTAGAGTAGAGTAGAGTAGAGTAGAGTAGAGTAGAGTAGAGTAGAATAGAATAGAATCTGGAAGGGACCTTGGAGGTCTTCTAGTCCAACCCGCTGCTCAGACAGGAAACCCTACATTATTTCAGACAATGGAATGGAATGGAATGGAATGGAATAGAATAGAATAGAATAGAATAGAATAGAATAGAATAGAATAGAATAGAATAGAATAGAATAGAATAGAATAGAATAGAATAGAATAGAATAGAATCTGGAAGGGACCTTGGAGGTCTTCTAGTCCAACCCGCTGCTCAGACAGGAAACCCTACATTATTTCAGACAATGGAATGGAATAGAATAGAATAGAATAGAATAGAATAGAATAGAATAGAATAGAATAGAATAGAATAGAATAGAATAGAATAGAATCTGGAAGGGACCTTGGAGGTCTTCTAGTCCAGCCCCCTGCTCAGGCAGGAGAACCTATACCATCTCAGACAAATGACTGTCCATTCTCTTCTTAAAAACCTCCAGTGATGGAGCACCCACGATTTCTGAAGGCAAAGCTGTTCCATTGGTTAATTGTCCTCACTGTTAGGAAGTTTCTCCTCAGTTCCAGGTTGCTTCTCTCTTTGGTCAGTTTCCAACCATTGTTTCTCGTCCTTCCCTCTGGTGCTTTGGTGAACATCCTGACCCCCTCTGCCTCGTGGCAGCCTCTCAAAAACTGGAACGCTGCTATCACGTCTCCCCTATTTCTTCTTTTCTTTAGACTAGCCAAACCCAAGTCCTGCAGACCATTCTTCGTATGTTGTAGTCTCCAGGCCTTGGATCATTTTAGTTGCTCTTCTCTGCACTTTTTCCAGACTCACAACCTCTTTTTTGTGATACGGGGACCAACATTGGCTGCAGTATTCCAGGTGTGGCCTCGCTAGCGTTTTATAAAGCAGTAATAATACTTCACGTGATCTTGATTCTGTGCCTCTGTTTATACAACCCAGCTTTTTTGGCAGGTGCTGCACACTGCTCGGTTGTGTACGTGTTATTTTTTTTTGGGGGGGGGGTCTTTTCATAATACAACCCCAGGATGCTGCAACTGTCATAAACAGGACTCAGTTGCCCATCTGAATTTTGATCATGTGATCATGGGGATGCTGCAAGGATCATCTGTCTATAAATAGAATACAGCTGGAAGGGACCTTGGAGGTCTTCTAGTCCAGCCCCTGCTCATAAGTCACTTTTTTTTCAGTGCCATTGTATCTTCAAAAGGGTCACTAAACAAACAGTCGTAAATCGAGGACTCCCTGTAGGGTTTATAGGAAGTTTGAAGAAGAAACCCCCTTGATGTTTGGTGTTGCCTTTTTGGGCCATAAAATCAGGAACGGTGCAGAAAAACCGAGTGGATTGTCCCTTTTTCATGACATCAGAACGGGATTCATCCGGTTTCCATAAGACCGTATAGATTCAGGAGAGAATTTTTTATTTTATTTTTTTTATTTTTTTTTAATAAAAAAACATTTAAAAGCAAAATATAGCAAAAATAAAACCGTGCTTTATAGCTGTTGCTTGCTCGGCGGATTATCTGAGTAACCTGCAGATGAACTATTTGAACCACTTAAAATGCAGGATCTATAAAATACAGGCATAAGATAAATAAATCAAATAACGCAGAAGAGGAAAAAAAAAACACACACACAAACAAACCAGAAGGGGAATAAGATGATCTCAGAGCATCATCCGTCAGAGGGGCCTTGTAAATGCCTCTTTGTCATATGGGAAATGGATTTATAATTCAGCCGCATGAGTTTAGGTGGCTTTTATAAAGGGAGACAAGGAAAGAGATCAACATGGGAAGCAAATACCATAATTTCAAATGCCAGCTGGAAAAGAGAGGCCTCCACAATGCCGGCAGGACACATCTATTGCGCTAGCCATCAACAGGTACATAGAGGTAAACCATAGCTACATACCATTCAAAAGAGACACCCGATAGCTAGAAGACCGCAAGGCCTTCCGATTAGCAATCAACACCCAGATTTATGACTCGTGGACTTCAACTCCCAGAATTCCTGAGCCAGCCATGCTGAGGGGAAAGGGAGAGGTTTCCAAGCTGAGCCATGCTGGCTCAGGAATTCTGGGAGTTGAAATCCCCGAGTGATAAAAGGGCCAAGGTTGCCTACTCCTGGCCTAGGCCTAGGCCGTTTTATGACTCGTGGACTTCAACTCCCAGAATTCCTGAGCCAGCCATGCTGAGGGGAAAGGGAGAGGTTTCCAGGCTGAGCCATACTGGCTGAGGAATTCTGGGAGGTGAGGTCCACGAGTCATGAAGGGGCCATAGTTCCCCCATGCTGACTGAGGAATTCTGGGACTTGAAGTCCATGAGTCAGGAAGGGGCCATAGTTCCCCCATGCTGGCTCAGGAATTCTGGGAGTTGAAGTCCACAAGTCATGAAGGGGGCCATAGTTCCCCCATGCTGGCTCAGGACTTCTGGGATTTGAAGTCTGGGCCGCACAGCTGGAGACACATGACGGGTGAGCAAAAGTGCATATGCGCAGGATATAGGTTGTCCCTGGAAACTGACCTGTATTTATGGTGGTTACAGGGTCCCCAGGTCACGTGATCCGCTTTTGCTCGAATACCTGTGTTACTAACTTAACAACGGTAGCAGTTCACTTAAGAACTGTAGCCAAAGGCTCATAAAGACGGGACAAAACTTCACATTTTCTCACTTAGGAACAAATATGTGGTGCTCAGTTGCCGTTGTAAGTCAAGGACTGCTGTACGTGGACTGGCATCTCTTTGGAGCAGGGGGTCTTCAAACGTGGCCCTTTGATGACTTGTGGACTTCAACTCCCAGAATTCCTCAGCTAGTGTGCCTGGCTGAGGCATTCTGGGAGTTGAAGTCCACAAGTCATAAAACCTGGCCCTTTGATGACTTGTGGACTTTGACTCCCAGAATTCCTCAGCAAGGAGGAGAAAGGGGGAGAAACATTGACACTTTCAGGATAGCCTTTCATTGTGTGTGTGTGTGTGTGTGTGTGTGTGTGTGTGTGTGTGTAAAACCCATGATACACCAATTACAGGCAGACTTTTATACAAGGATCTGGTGTTTGTTTTGCGCTGCCAAATGGACCCAACTTCTACCGCCTACGACAGCTTGTTACACCGCGAGATTTCTGAGTTGTGAGGCTTGTTCTAATTATCAGAAAATGTCACCACCCTTGTTCCTCAATGCAATCGGGTTTGGGAGGAGAAACACACACACACACACACACACACACACACACACACACACAACCCGCCCAGGGCTGCTTTGGGGCTTAGCTAATTTGGGTGATCTAATAGAAAAAGGATCTCCACCCACCTCTCAGGAAAATGATATTTCTTCCCCCTTTGCTTTGGCAGGCTCAGCCTTTCCCAGCCTCTCGGCTGCGAAGGCGAGTGGTCCAATTCCCAGACTTCCTCAACATTTAGCACTTTGCAGCTCCGGGCGAGATAAGCCGGCTGCCACGAAACCACAAAAGGGACCCTCTTGGCACGGAGCAATTAAGGGTGGGACAGAAGGAGGTGGTGCCACGCTTTCCCTGGGCTCCGTCAGGACTGAATGGCATTTAATGAACATAAGGACCGATACGCGCTCTCTGCAGAATGAATCCTTTCCAGAGCATCCATCTTTCTTTCTTTCTTTCTTTCTTTCTTTCTTTCTTTCTTTCTTTCTTTCTTTTCTTTTCTTTTCTTTTCTTTTCTTTCTCTCTTTTCTTCCTTCCTTCCTTCCTTCCTTCTTTCTTTCTTTCTTTCTTTCTTTCTTTCTTTCTTTCTTTCTTTCTTTCTTTCTTTCTTCTTTCTTTCTCTCTCTCCCTCTCTCTCTCTCTCTCTCTCCCTCCCTCCCTCCCTCCCTCTTTTCTTTCTTTCTTTCTTTCTTTCTCCCTCCCTCCCTCCCTCCCTCCCTCCCTTTCTTTCTTTCTTTCTTTCTTTCTTTCTTTCTTTCTTTCTTTCTTTCTTTCTCCCTCTCTCCCTCCTTCCCTCCCTCTTTCCTTCCTTCCTTCCTTTGTCCCTCCCTCTTCTTTCTTTCTTTCTTTCTTTCTTTCTTTCTTTCTTTCTTTCTTTCTTTCTTTCTTTCTTTCTCTCTCTCTCTCTCTCTTTCTCTTTCTCTTTCTCTTTCTTCCTCCATCCTTCCTTCCTTCCTTCCTTCCTTCCTTCCTTCCTTCCTTCCTTCCTTCCTTCCTTCCTTTCTTTCTTTCTTTCTTTCTTTCTTTCTTTCTTTCCCTCCCTCCCTCCCTCCCTCCCTCCCTCCCTCCCTTCCCCCTTCCTTCCTTCTTCCATCCCTCCCTCTCTCCCTCCCTCCATCTCCTTCAAAGAAATGCTCTCTGTTAATGTATCAGCTCCCTGCTAGAGCTTGCACTTTGCAGATAGCCCTCGGCTGAACAAGCATGTTACTAACTTAACAATTGCAGGGATTCCCTTAACAGCTGTGGCAAGAAAGGCCGTCAAATGGGACAAAACTCACTTAGTGACCGTCTTGCTTAGCTAGGGAAATTTTGGGCTCCGTTGCCGTCATTAAGTCCAGGACTACCCGTGTTCGGTTCCGTATGTCCTTCTGTGAATAAAACCTGCCCACCTTACGTGATCTGGATAAGAGAGGAGGCTGGGCGTATCCAACTCCAGAAGTGGTCCAGGAAACGTCATTTTTCAGCGGCAGAGCCTTGCTTGACTCACTGAGGTCCAGCCAATCTCCTTCTCTTTAACCTTCAGAAAACCGGTTGCTTCCTCTCCCTGCCTGGCCACGAGTTTTATGGAAGCAGCAGATTTTTAAAAACTTGAAGGACTTTAATATTTATAGACGTTACGGCTCTTTTTAATGGATTGTTACAAACGGCCTAGACAGAGCTATCCAAGCAGGGAGATATCAGATCATAGCAGGGACTAAATAAATAATAGGTTCTTTTTGGCCTCTGCTCAAAACTGGACTTGGATAATAACCCCTCCCAATAAAATGAAATGGAAATCATCATCTTCATCATCATCAGCATGTCAACCTCCTCTCTGGAATTTTGTTCCCTCCGTTGACAGTTGTTCGTTTTAGTAGGAGGTGATCGGCAGTTTGGCAGGTCGAATCCCGAGTGCCGCGTAGCAGAGTGAGCGCCTGTTACTCGTCCCAGCTTCTGCCAACCTAGCAGTTTGAAAGCACGTCAAAATGCAAGTAGAAAAATAGGGACCGCTCCGGTGGGAAGGGAACAGCGTTCCGTGCGCCTTTGGTGTCTAGTCACGCCGGCCACATGACCACGGAGACGTCCTCGGACAAGCGCTGGCTCTTCGGCTTTGAAACGGAGATGAGCACCGGCCCCTAGAGTCGGAAACGACTAGCACGCATGTGCGGGGGAACCTTTACCTTTACCTTTACCTTTGGGAATTACTGTATGACCACACTTGAGTCCTACATTTCTGTTGCTAAGCAAGACAGTTGTTCAGCTCATAACCCAAAGGTGGTTTTTTTTCAGGAGGCGACTGGACCTTCTTGGTTTTTTTTTGAAGACGTTTCGCTTCTCATCCCAGAAGCTTCTTCAGCTCTCGACTGGATGGTGGGGAATGGAAGGATTTATACTCCTTTGCAGTCATCTGGCCATTTGCCTTCCTTGAGAGAGTCGTTGAGGCCACCTGGAGGTTTGTCTGTGTCCTCAGGGTCACCTGAGTGGTGCAAATGGATGTGGAGCCTTCTTGGAAGAGATACACCCCCCCAATGGCCTCAACGACTCTCTAAAAGAAGGCAAATGACCAGCTCTCTGCAAGGAGTATAAATCCTTCCCTTCCCCACCATCCAGTCTGAGCTGAAGAAGCTTCTGGGATGAGAGGTGAAATGTCTTCAAAGAAAAGCAAGTCGGTCCAGTTGAAAAATCACCACTGAGGACACAGACAAACCTCCAGGTGGCCTCAACGACCCTCTCAAAGAAGGCAAATGACCAGCTCTCTGCAAGGAGTATAAATCCTTCCATTCCCCACCATCCAGTCCGAGCTGAAGAAGCTTCTGGAATGAGAGGTGAAACTTACTCAGAGAAAAACAAGATAAGTCCAGTTGCCTCCTGAAAAAAGCCTCTTTGGGAATAATGACCTGGATGACCAAGAATCTCCGCAGACATTAAGCCGATAACCTGCTCCAATTAAGTATTGGTATTCTTCAACTTACAGCCGTCTCTTTAGTGACTGTTCAAAGTTACAATGGCTCTGGGGAAAAAAAAGTGACATCTCCATTTTTCACTCTTACGACCAGGGCAGAATCTCCCATCCAAATTGGCACGCTTGACAAGCGGCTCATATTTATGACAGCCTGGGTCCTGTGATCCCCTTTTCCGGACCTCCTGCCAAGCCAAGCCAATGGGGAAGCCGGATTCACTTAACATCCGTGTTACTCACCGAACACCTGCAGTGATTGGTTCAGGGGTCTTCGAACTTGGCCCTTTTATGACTTGCAGACTTCAACTCCCAGAATTCCTCAGCCAGCATGGACCATATAATCCAGGGGTCTTCAAACGTGGCCCTTTTATGACTTGCGGACTTAAACTCCCAGAATTCCTCAGCCGGCATGGACCATATAATCCAGGGGTCTTCGAACGTGGCCCTTTTATGACTTGCGGACTTAAACTCCCAGAATTCCTCAGCCAGCATGGACCATATAATCCAGGGGTCTTCAAACGTGGCCCTTTTATGACTTGCGGACTTAAACTCCCAGAATTCCTCAGCCAGCATGAACCATATAAGCCAGGAGTCTTCAAACGTGGCCCTTTTATGACTTGCGGACTTAAACTCCCAGAATTCCTCAGCCAGCATGGACCATAGAAGCCAGGGGTCTTCAAACTTGGCCCTTTCATGACTTGAGGACTTCAACTCCCAGAATTCCTCAGCCAGGCACACTGACTGAGGAATTCTGGGAGTTGAAGTCCACAAGTCATCCAAGGGCCAAGTCTGAAGACCCCTGGCTTATCCAGTGGGGCAAGAAAATGGGGTGAAGCTCACTTAACTGTCTCACTTAGCAATGGAAATTTTGGGGCTGCCTTGCGGTCGTAAGTAGAGGACTGCCTGTACGCTGTGCGTGAACAATGCTATAAAGATGTGAATTCGGGGTGGAGTCCTCGTTTCCCCAGCAGTGAGATTATTCCAGGAAAATGTAAAAGTTGGCTGGGAAACAGGAGATAATTGCAAAGAGATTGAGTAATGAAAGAAACAGGGGAGGGAAAAAAAGGTGATGTCTTTCTTTTTCTTCCAGATGGAAACTTCTTTGATAGAAGCTTTGTTTATCCTTCTCAGTAACGGGAATTGATTTAATTAAGCATATTCCTAATTTAGTGCAGGAAGCAGCTTTCTGAAGACTTCAGTCGAGCATCATCCATAGAAGATAGAATCGTGGCGTTGGAAGGGACCCTGGAGGTCTTCTAGTCCAGCCCCCTGCTCAAGCAGGAGAACTAAATACCATCCTGGACAATTTCTTCTTCAAACCTGCCAGGGTTGGCAATACAATATTTCTGACGACGAGTAGTAAAAACTTAACTTTAAAATCAAAAAGCCAAACCCCAAGAATTGAGGAAGCGTTTTGCTCAGTTCCAGCTTATAGGCCGTCCTCAATTTATGACCACGTTCTCTTGCTCAGTAGGGCAGTTGTTGAGCAAGTCAGGTCCAATTTTAGGACCCTTTTTGCCACACTCGCTAAGCGAATCCCTGCAGTTGTTAAATGAATCCAGCTTCCCACGTTGATTGTTGCTAAGTGTTAAGTTAACCGGTTCGTATTTATGACGGTCGCAGTGTCCCGGGATCATGTGATCCCTTTTTACGGCCTTCCGACAAGCAACATCCTTGGGGGAAACCAGATTCACTCCCCAACCGGGTTACGAACAACAACTGCAGGGATTCACTTAACAATTATACAATAGGACAGAGGAGGAAGGGACCTTGGAGGTCTTCTAGTCCAGCCCCCCTGCTCAAGCCGGAGAACCTATGCCGTTTCAGACAAGTGACCGTCTAGCCTCTTCTTAAAAACTTCCAGGGACGGAGCGCCCCACGAAGGCCAGAACGACGATAGCAACACGGGGCAAAAACTCATTGAACCACTGCCTCGCTTAGCAACAGAATCTTCTGGGTCTTCGTTGCGGTCGTGAGTTCGAGGACTTGACTCCCTGCGTTCGTATTTTCTCATCCTCCTTTAAAACAAAGCGGAGGCGAAGTAAAGCTTTGCGAAGGGGAGGAGGGGAAAAAATAAATAAATAAAACAACCACCCGGGTGTCAGGGAGAAAATTACTTACGCCGGTCTCTTAGAATTGTTATTATATTAAACTCCTCTTTTGCAGGTGTAAGTGTTTTCGGATGGGTTGAATATCTTTCTTTCAGACACGGAAATTGCTATTCTCTGGCGGGGTATAAATTACCTGTCAGAGCTTTTTAGGGAGTTGCAAGCTGGTTAGTTCGGGGACAGGAGCACAAGGGGAAAGCTGCCCGGTTCAGTGTGCAGAAAGAGGGAGAGACCCAGACAGAGTTTTTCCTGGATAATTGAGAGCCGGTGGGTTTTTCTGTCATAATGTTATTTTTCCTCCATCTCCTTGACAGCCCATCGGAAGTCAAGAGACCTACTGGATTGAAGCGGTGCTCAACTGCTCAATTGCAATTTCCCCAAAGCTGTTTATTTTCCCCACCTTCTTCTTCTTCTTCTTCTTCTTAAGAAGAGGTTGGACACCCATTTGTCTGAAATGGTATAGGGTTTCCTGCCTGAGCACGGGGTTGGACTAGATGACCTCCAAGGTCCAACTCTGTTATTCTATTCTATTCTATTCTATTCTATTCTATTCTATTCTATTCTATTCTATTCTATTCTATTCTATTCTATTCTATTCTATTCTATTCTATTCTATTCTATTCTATTCTATTCTATTCCATTCCATTCCATTCCATTCCATTCCATCCCATCCCATCCCATCCCATCCCATCCCATCCCATTCCATTCCATTCCATTCCATTCTATTCTATTCTATTCTATTCTATTCTATTCTATATTTTCTATTTTATTCTATTCTATTCCATATTTTCTATTCTATTCTATTCCATTCCATATTTTCTATTCTATTCTATTCTATTCTATTCTATTCTATTCTATTCTATTCTATTCTATTCTATTCTATTCTATTCTATTCTATTCTATTCTATTCTATTCTATTCTATTCTATTCTATTCTATTCTATTCTATTCTATTCCATTCCATTCCATTCCATCCCATCCCATCCCATCCCATCCCATCCCCTTCTCTTCTCTTCTCTTCTCTTCTCTTCTCTTCTCTTCTCTTCTCTTCTCTTCTCTTCTCTTCTCTTCTCTTCTCTTCTCTTCTCTTCTCTTCCCTTCCATTCCATCCCATCCCATCCCATCCCATCCCATCCCATCCCATCCCATCCCATCCCATCCCATCCCATCCCATCCCATCCCATCCCATCCCCTTCTCTTCTCTTCTCTTCTCTTCTCTTCTCTTCTCTTCTCTTCTCTTCTCTTCTCTTCTCTTCTCTTCTCTTCTCTTCTATTCTATTCTATTCTATTCTATTCTATACTTTTCTATTCTATTTCTTCCATTTTCTATTTTTATTTTTATTTCTATTTTTATTTCTATTATTTCTATTTCTATTCTAAAAGTGGATTTCTGTCACCCTTCAGGATGAAAATGTTCAGGCGGTCCACATTTTGCCATGTCCAAAAGGACAATCCCTTCCTACTGTTTCTCCCCGGGAATTTAAACCAGTGAGTTGCCACTACTAGAGCATGAGCAGACTGTCGGAGAGAGTTTACAACTAGTTCTCGACTTACGACCATTTGTTAGTGACTGAAGTTACAGCGGCACTGGAAAAAGTTGACTTCTCCTTTTTCACACTGACGACCCTTGCAGCATCCCACGATCAAAGTTCGGGTGCTTGTCAACCGACTCCTATTTAGGACCGTCGCAGCGTCCCGGAGTCACGCCATCTCCTTTGGCAACCTTCTGACCAGCAAAGTCAATGGATGTGTGTGTGTGTGTGTGTGTGTGTGTGTGTGTGTGTGATTCGCTTAACGACCATGTTAGTAACTTCACAACTGCAGGGATTCCCTTAACTGTGACAAGAATTTTTTAAAAATTGGGGCGCAGCCCACTTAAGAACTGTTTAGCCAACGGGAGGCTGGGCTCAATGGCGGCTGCAAATGGAATAAGTCGCTTTGAAAGCTTTTATCCTAGTTATTCTTTTTTTTTTTTGCCAACGTCCAGTTCATTTTCAACTGTTCACTAAAAGGTTTTTGTGGCCAAACCTTTTGTTTGGGCCGTTATGGAGGTTTCATTTCCCGTAATTGAAGAGAGAGCCCGGTCGATAATTTTACAGTGTATTTTAGCTCTCTTATCCGCCAGATAATCTCTAACATATGAACACCGTCAGCTGAACTTAATCATAAATGCCCTCCCCACCCTCACCCCCCCAAAAAACCCGGTGTGACCAGCATGCAATTTTTAGCATTTAGAAACATCCAATTTAAATGGCTTGTTCGGCTAATCCGTCTGTCAGGCGTGAAGGCTGAAACTTAAGGGAGCTTGCAGTCCTTACGTCGGGTGGGGAAAAAAATAATCATCAGCGTTTCCCATTGGCCAGGCTCACATTAAATTGCAGCCTTGGCTACAATATAATAATAATAATAATAATAATAATAATAATAATAATAATAATAATAATAATAATAATAATAATAATAATGATGATGATGATGATGATGATGATGATAGTGATAGTAATAGTAATAGTAATAGTAATAATAAGTTGGAAGGGACCTTGGAGGTCATCTAGTCCAACCCCCTGCTCAGGTAGAAAAACCTATACCATTTCAGACAAAAGGCTGTCCAGTCTGTTCTTTAAAACCTCCAGTGTTGGAGCATTCACCGCTTCTGGAGGCAGGTTGTTCCACTGGTTAATTGTTCTATTTTGTTAATTGTTTATTAGGTGGATATTTGAAAATTTGCTCTTTATTAACATGGACTGTTCATGCTTTGCAGCCATTTGCTTGGCGGTTGTCTAAAGTTACAGCAGCATTGAAAAAAGTGACTTTAGGACCGTTTTTCACACTTATGACCCCCCGTCCCATAGTCACGTGATTAAAATTCGGACACTTGGCAACTGGCATGTACATATGACTGTTGCAGCGCCCCGGGGTCACGTGATCCCCTTTTGCAACCGTCTGAACTGGCTTTTAATTAATGGGGGAAACTGGATTTGCTTAATGACCGCACGATCCGCTTAACAGTGCAGTGATTTGCTTAACAACGGTGGCAAAAAACACTTACAAAATTGCAATGGATAATTCTGGTCCCCATTGTAGTGCTAAGTTGAGGATGAAGTCAAGAGACCTTGACTTTTGTTGCAGTTGTTATTCAGTCACTAACTTGTGTCTGACTCTTCACAACCCCCACGTGATCAAAACTGCCTCACATTTATGACGGTTGCATTGTTCTGGAGTCATGTGATTCCCTTTTGTGACAATAATAGAATAGAATAGAATAGAATAGAATAGAATAGAATAGAATAGAATAGAATAGAATAGAATAGAATAGAATAGAATAGAAAATATGGAGTGGAGTGGAGTGGAGTGGAGTGGAGTGGAGTGGAGTAGAGTAGAGTAGAGTAGAGTAGAGTAGAGTAGAGTAGAGTAGAGTAGAGTAGAAAATATAGAAAGGAATAGAACGGAATGGAATGGAGTAGAGTAGAGTAGAGTAGAAAATAGAATAGAATAGAATAGAATAGAATAGAATAGAATAGAATAGAATAGAATAGAATAGAATAGAATAGAATAGAATAGAATAGAATAGAATAGACAGAGTTGGAAGGGAACTTGGAGGTCATCTAGTCCAACCCCCTGCTCAGGCAGGAAACCTTATACCATTTCAGACAAATGGTTGTCCAGTCTCTTCTTAAAACCTCCAATGTTGGAGCATTCACAACTTCCGGAGGCAGGTAGTTCCACTGGCTGATCATTCTCATTGTCAGGAAGTTTCTCATTAGTTCTTAAGTTGCTTCTTTCCTTGACAAGCAAAGTCAGCGGGGGAAGCCAGATTCACTTAACAGCCGTTTTACTAACTTAACGACAGCACCGATTCGCTTAGAAAGGTCGTGAAATGGGGCAAAACCCACTTCAACAAGTCCTCCACTAAAGCAACAGAAAATGTGGACTCACTTTAAGCCGCGGACTTCACCTGTAGTAAATAGCAGGAGGGATACGGACGATGTGCTTCCAAACTCGTGTTTCTATTTCTTTCTAGTCTTAAAGTCTGGAGGCTTCTTCTTTCTCCACAAATATTTCCAGACTCTGCAACCAGCAGTTTAGAGAGAGGATTGCAGATTTACAATGCTGAGGATCAGAGTACTTCTCGTCGGTTTTTTCCTCCTCCTTGCCTTTTTAATGTCACCCTCATAAGTTGCGAGTTGTCATCTCAGGAAGAGAAGCAGCAGCAGCTGGACCGGGAGAATAATCCTGTCGGTATAATGTTATTCACAGCCTCCGTCTTTTCAAAGACTGGTAGACAAATTGATTCAAACAGCCGTGGAGAATCACAGAGGAAATTCCTGCTTTTTACTATCTGCTTAAAAAAACACACCAAAAAACAACCCACCTTTATTCTCCTGTCTTTTTTCTACACACTTCTCAATCGGCTGGGTTCAGCATCCCCACAACATGCTGAGTTGGGTTACAACAGGGGTCTTCAAACTCGGCCCTTTTATGACTTGTGGACTTCAACTCCCAGAATTCCTCAGCCAGGCACGCTGGCTGAGGAATTCTGGGAGTTGAAGTCCGCAAGTCAAGGGGTCTTCAAACTCGGCCCTTTTATGACTTGTGGACTTCAACTCCCAGAATTCCTCAGCCAGGCACGCTGGCTGAGGAATTCTGGGAGTTGAAGTCCGCAAGTCAAGGGGTCTTCAAACTTGGCCCTTTTATGACTTGCGGACTTCAACTCCCAGGCATGCCTGGCTGAAGAATTCTGGGAGTTGAAGTCCACAAGTCAAGGGGTCTTCAAACTTGGCCCTTTTATGACTTGCGGACTTCAACTCCCAGGCATGCCCGGCTGAGGAATTCTGGGAGATGACGTCCACAGGTCATAAAAGGGCCAAGTGTGAAAACCCCTGGGTTCCAGCTAAGCTTAGATCTCTGGGGGTTGCCGATGGCTCCAGGAGTTGTGTGCGGCCTATTCAGCTTGGTTGTAGCCTCCAGGAGTTGTGAGTGTTCCAACACTGGAAGATTTTAAGAACAGACTGGACAGCCATTTGTCTGAAATGGTATAGGGTCTCCTGCATGATCAGAGGACTGGATTAGAAGACCTCCAAGGTCCCTTCCAACTGTATTGTTGTTGTTGTTGTTGTTGTTGTTGTTGCTGTTTTTGTTAAATCAGAAAACAGGTGAATGCAGTCATCTCATTTTTCCTGAACAGGAAGAGTGGGTTGTTGTTTTATTTGTTTGTTTGCATGGTATGGAACCATTGCTCACCTCTTTTGGCCAGGATGCTAAACCATGTTTTGTTTAACCATGATTCTTTTTGCAAGGTGCAGTTTGCTGGTTTCACACGTGACACCAACTGCTAGGCCAGGGGTAGGCAACCTTGGCTCTTTTATGACTCGTGGACTTCAACTCCCAGAATTCCTGAGCCAGCATGGCTCAGCAAGGAAACCTCTCCCTTTCCCCTCAGCATGGCTGGCTCAGGAATTCTGGGAGTTGAAGTCCACGAGTCATAAAGCACCCTAGGCCTAGGCCAAGAGTAGGCAACCTTGGCACTTTTATGACTCGGGGATTTCAACTCCCAGAATTCCTGAGCCGGCATGGCTCAGCTTGGAAACCTCTTCCCCTTCCCCTCAGCGTGGCTGGCTCAGGAATTCTGGGAGTTGAAGTCCACGAGTCCTAAAAGAGCCAAGGTCGCCTGCCCCTGGCCTAGGCCATGTTTTGTAAACCACCATGCCTGGTTCCCCTAGAGAAGTCTACATCGAAGCCATTTAAGCTACGTTACGCTTCAGCGGGATGCGCAAAGCAGGCTGTGATGTTAGCTGAGGCTAATGCTTTCCTTGGTCAGAGTTGAAAGGAAGGTTGAAAAGAGAAGGCTGTGACTTTCTGTAGCTAAGGGGCTGCCCCAAAGAAGAGGCAGTCAAGCTATTCTCCAAAGCCCCTGAAGGCAGGACAAGAAGCAAGGGATGGAAACCAGTCAAGGAGAGAAGCAACCTGGAACTAAGGAGAAACTTCCTGACAGTGAGAACAATTAACCAGTGGAACAACCTGCCTCCAGAGGTGGTGAATGCTCCAACACTGGAAGTTTTTAAGAAGAGACTGGACAGCCATTGGTCTGAAATGGTATAGGGTCTCCTGCTTGAACAGGGGGTTGGACTAGAAGGCCTCTAGGTCCCTTCCGGTTCTGTGATACTTCTGCGTTAGGGACAACTGGTCTCCTTAGCGCCGAGTTGAACGTCTCCATCTCCTCCTGGTGAGTAGAAGCGACTGGCCGGCCTTCGCCGGCCTTTGCTTTGATCCAGCCGCTGTTCTTAACTCATTGATTCTGCAGCTCAAGGAGCTTGTTAGCAGCTTAGGATGTCCGTAGCGTAAAGAGGATAACACCCTTTTTCGGATCGTTACGGGGCCCCGTTGGAGGAAGAAGCCTTAATCAGCTCGTCTGAGCTTCAGCCGTTGTCATTTTTGGAGACCTTTTCCCTTACGAAAGAAAGGGAAAGGGGGCAAAAAAAAGAAGATTAAAAAAAAAAAAATCCCACCCATTCTGAGCTCAGTGCCATCTGCCTCTGATCTGGCTGTCAGGGTGTTGATCTGTGCAAGAGAGCGCAGAGATGCGGAAGGTTTCCTTGGAAACAGGGCCCTTGATTAGAACCGAGTTTTGAGTTTCAGCTACTGTAGGCGTAAAAAGGTTGCTATGGAAACAGGCTCTGGGTACTGTCCAGGTTTCAAAAACCATGTTATCTCTCTCTCTCTCTCCTTCCCTCTCTCTCCCTCTCTCTCTCCTTCCCTCTCTCTCCCTCTCTTCTCCTTCCCTCTCTCTCCCTCTTTCTCCCTCTCTCCTTCCCTCCCTCTCTCTCCTTTCCTCTCTCTCCCTCTCTCTCTCCTTCCCTCCCTCCCTCTTTCTCCCTCCTTCCCTCCCTCTCCCTCCTTCCCTCCCTCTTTCTCCTCTTCACTCCCTCCCTCTCCCTCTCCCTCCATCTGCCCCTCTCTCCCTCCTTCCCTCTCTCCCTCCCTCTCTCTCTCCTTCCCCTCCGTCTCGTTCTCCCTCCCTCCCTCTCCCTGTCTCCCCACTCTCCTTCCCTCCTTCCCTCCCTCCCTCTTTCTCCCTCTCTCTCCTTCCATCCCTCCCTCTCGTTCTCTCTCCCTCTCTCCCTCCCTCCTTCCCTTTCCTTTCCTCCCTCTCTCTCTCCTCTTCCCTCCCTCCCTCTCTCTCTCCCTCTCTCTCCCCATCTCTCCCTCCCCCTCCCTCCATCTCCCCCTCTCCCTCCTTCCCTTTCTCTCCCTCCCCTCTCTCTCCTTCCTTCCCTCTTTCTCCCTCCCTCTCTCTCCTTCCCACCCTCTTTCTCTCCTTCCACCCCCTCTCTCTCCTTCCCTCCCTCTCTTTGTCCCTCCCTCTCTCTCCTTCCCACCCTTTCTCTCCTTCCACCCCCTCTCTCTCCTTCCCTCCCTCTCTTTGTCCCTCCCTCTCTCTCCTTCCCTCCCTCTCACTCTCTCCTTCCCTCCTTCCTCTCTCTCTCCTTCCCTTCTTCCCTCTCCTTCCCTCCCTCTCTCTCTTTCCCTCCCTCCCTCGCCCTCTCTCTCTCTCTCTCTCTCTCTCTCTTTTATCCTTCATTTTGCTTGCTTTGTTGACGATCCCAACCATTTGGGGGAGACAACCAGAGTCTTCGCTAGGAGAAGACACGTCTCGTTCAGACGTTGCCCCTGAAAAAGAGGGCACGATAAAAGATGAATTTTGAATCTTCCAGGGTGGGGAAAAAATGTCTTCTTCTTCGAAGAACTTTGCCAAAATGCACACAGCGGACCGAGGTCCTGGCAAGTTGCAGCAGGGCTGTCCAAAACCCGAGCGTCTTCCAGGCAAGCAGTCCTCGGCTTACGACCACAGTTGGGATCAAGGGGGCTGGACTACTAGCAGACGTCGGAGGTCCCTTCCAACTCTGTCCTTCAGTATTCTGTGTTCTATTCCTGCCACGAGCAGGGGGCTGGACTAGAGCAGGGCTTTTCAACCAGTGGTACGCGACCATCCTAGGAAAGTGGTAGCGGAGGAGGGGAATGAGCTGAACCGGTGGCAGCACCGCACAAGCCTGAGCGAGAGACGGCTGGAGCTGCAGGGCTGTCGGGGCTCAGCGGAAGCGCCAGGATCAGCGTCAGGATCCAGCTGGAGCTCAGCGCTGATCCTGCCACTTCTGAGCCCAGAAGAAGCACCGATCAGCTGGAATGTTGCAGCATCTCCAGGGTCTTGTGATTTACATTCAGATGCTTGGCAACCGATTCATATTTATGACGGGTCACAGTTTCCCAGGGTCATGTGAAGTGACCCAAACCGGCTGCAAGCACCCAGCAGACGGGGGGGGGGGGGAATAAAAACCAAACACCCCCCACCCCACCCTCGCTGCCAATCCTCAACAGAACTGCTCACAACGACGAAAACCTCGGACAGGAGGAAGAGCGCCGCCGGGCGGGCAGGCAGGTGTCCTGCTCGGCTGTGGCTTGGGGGGGGCACTTTTTTCAGGGCCATTGTCACTTCGAACAGTCACTAAGCGAGCTGTCGTAAGTCGAGGACTACCTGTACTTCATCACTTTTTTCCTTTTTTTTTTTTTTGGTCATCAAGTTTTTGACCCCTTGCTGGGCGACCGGTGGTACTCGGATGTCGCCATCTCCTAAAAGTGGCACAACGGGTGAAAAGGTTGAAAAGCCCTGGACTAGAGGACCTCCGGGGGTCCCCCCCCTCAGCCCTACCGTTCCGTGTTCCGCGTCAGCCTTGCTGCCTGCTGCAACGATTCGAAGAGGCGATTCAGCAGCAGCTGCAAAGCCCTTGCGTTGCTCTGGATTAGCGACAGCGTGTAAGGTTGCAGTTCTGGTTTTCTGAAAAAATATTGGGCTGCTGTCTCTTGCCGGCTTCTTTGCGCTTGGCAGGAAAACCTCCTTGTCTTGTCAGGAGACCCCTGGAGATGGTTCCGATCAAAGGGAGTTTAGTTCAGATGACTGAGGCGGCCCAGATTGGGCAGAGAGCCAGCCAGGTTTGGCTGGCTTGTGTTGGATTAAAGGCACTTTGAATGTGCTCAGGAAAGCTTTTGGCATCAGCAGGAGAAAAAGTGATCTCCTTCTGGGAGTCGTCCTGCGTTTTTATCCTCCGTATCCAGGATAAAGCTGCCCAGAGTCAGCAATCATAGAAGCCGTGTGTGTGTGTGTGTGTGTGTGTGTCTGTCTGTCTTCAAACGTGGCCCTTTTATGACTTGTGGGCTTCAACTCCCAGAATTCCTCAGCCAGCATGGACCATCGAAGCCAGGGGTCTTCAAACGTGGCCCTTTTATGACACATGGACTTCAACTCCCAGAATTCCTCAGCCTGCATGGACCATAGAAGCCAGGGGTCTTCAAACGTGGCCCTTTTATGACACATGGACTTCAACTCCCAGAATTCCTCAGCCTGCATGGACCATAGAAGCCAGGGGTCTTCAAATGTGGCCCTTTTATGACACATGGACTTCAACTCCCAGAATTCCTCAGCCTGCATGGACCATAGAAGCCAGGGGTCTTCAAATGTGGCCCTTTTATGACTTGTGGACTTCAACTCCCAGAATTCCTCAGCCAGCATGGACCATAGAAGCCAGGGGTCTTCAAATGTGGCCCTTTTATGACACATGGACTTCAACTCCCAGAATTCCTCAGCCTGCATGGACCATAGAAGCCAGGGGTCTTCAAATGTGGCCCTTTTATGACACATGGACTTCAACTCCCAGAATTCCTCAGCCTGCATGGACCATAGAAGCCAGGGGTCTTCAAATGTGGCCCTTTTATGACTTGTGGACTTCAACTCCCAGAATTCCTCAGCCAGCATGGACCATAGAAGCCAGGGGTCTTCAAATGTGGCCCTTTTATGACACATGGACTTCAACTCCCAGAATTCCTCAGCCTGCATGGACCATATAAGCCAGGGGTCTTCAAACATGGCCCTTTTATGACACATGGACTTCAACTCCCAGAATTCCTCAGCCTTCATGGACCATAAAAGCCAGGGGTCTTCAAACTTGGTCATTTTATGACTTGTGGACTTCAACTCCCAGAAGGAAGGAAGGAAGGAAGGAAGGAAGGAAGGAAGGAAGGAAGGAAGGAAGGAAGGAAGGAAGGAAGGAAGGAAGGACTGACTGTGGGAGTTCGATCCTGACCGGCTCAAGGTTGACTCAGCCTTCCTTCCTTCCGCAGTCGATAAACTGAGGATCCAGATTTTTTGGGGGGTGGGGCCAACAGGTTGACTCTGTAAACTGCTCGGAGAGGGCTGTAAAGGCCCTGTGAAGCGCTATATAAGTCTAAGTGCTATTGCCAGGAAGGAAGGAAGGAAGAAAAGGTAGGAAGGAAGGAAGGAAGGAAGGAAGGAAGGAAGGAAGGAAGGAAGGAAGGAAGGAAGGAAGGAAGGAAGGGCTGTGGTGGTGCAGTGACTAGTATTTAGTATTGCAGGCAAACTCTGCCCAGTGCCGGGAGTTCGATCCTGACCGACTCAGCCTTCCTTCCTTCCTTCCTTCCTTCCTTCCTTCCTTCCTTCCTTCCTTCCGAGGTTGCTCAAATGAGGACCCAGATTGTTGGGTGAGGCAAAGGCTGACTGTAAACCGCTTAGAGAGGGCTATAAAGCACTGTGAAGCGGTATATAAGTCTTAAGTGCTATTGATAAGTCGGAAGGAAGGAAGGAAGGAAGGAAGGAGGAAGGAAGGAAGGAAGGAGGAAGGAAGGAAGGAAGGAAGGAAGGGCTGTGGTGGTGCAGTGACTAGTATTTAGTATTGCAGGCAAACTCTGCCAAGTGCCGGGAGTTCGATCCTGACCGACTCAGCCTTCCTTCCTTCCTTCCTTCCTTCCTTCCTTCCTTCCTTCCTTCCTTCCTTCCTTCCTTCCTTCCGAGGTCGGTAAAGTGAGGACCCAGATTGTTGGGTGAGGCAAAGGCTGACTGTAAACCGCTTAGAGAGGGCTATAAAGCACTGTGAAGCGGTATATAAGTCTTAAGTGCTATTGATAAGTCGGAAGGAAGTCCTCTTTTCCACTCTCTTCTAGAGCTGATGACGTCACCTAGTTGGGCAATGAAACCTCCGCAAGAAAACCACCCAGCTCAGAGAGCACCCGGGACCCCACAGGTTCCACCCTGAGCTACGAAGGGTCTCCTTTGTATCAACCCAAAGCCTCTTTTTAGAGTCTCTCCAATTTGCAGGGCGGCAAATCCTCCGGACGTCGCTTTGCAACAGGCCAGCCAGATTGCAGCCTCTCGCAGGAGGCGAAGTCGCCCTGCGCAAAATCCAGTCTGATGGTCCGAAGCTGTGGCTTCATTAGCTTTGGTGAATGAAGGGATGCCGGCGTAGAGAAATTGGAAGCGCCGATGCTCCGCGCGCTGCTTTCGGGATGGCATTCCGACACATTGGTGAAGGGAGCTCTCTCCCCGTGGGATGCTCTCGGGCGCCGCTTGGGTTGTTCCAATATTTCGTCGCATTTCCTGTTCTAGCTCCAGCTCCCCTGTCTCTCTTTGCTTTTGTCCTTCGCTGCCTCTCTTCATTCCGGAGGGGTTTGTGCTGGCAATATTTGGCGGTGGGGTTGCTGCCGGACGTTGTGGGCCGGAGTCATAGAAAAGCAAGAGAGCCATCGCTTAAATGAATACAAACTCAGGGAGGTTTGATGGGGTTTTATTGCTGGCGGCTTTAAGCGATGTGTCCATGTGGCATTCTTGGCAACTGGGCAGAGGATAGCTGCCATTGATTCTTATGGGTCTGTCTGTCTGTCAGTCTGTCTGTCTATCTATCTATCTATCTATCTATCTATCTATCTATCTATCTATCTATGCATGCATCCAGACATCTATCCATCCGTTGTCTGTCTATCTGTTCTGTTCTGTTCTGTCCTGCCCTGCTCTGTCCTGTTCTGTCCTATGCTGTCCTATGCTGTCCTATTCTGTCCTGTCCTATCCTATCCTATTTTATTCTATCCTTCATTCTTTTTATTCTATTCTATTCTGTCCTGTCCTGTCCTGTCCTATTCTGTCCTATTCTGTCTTGTTCTGTGCTATTCTATTCTATTCCATTCCATTCCATATATTCCATTGCATTTTATTCCATTCCATATTTTCTATTCTATTCTATTCTATTCTATTCTATTCTATTCTATTCTATTCTATTCTATTCTATTCTATTCTATTCTATTCTATTCTATTCTATTCTATTCTATTCTATTCTATTCTATTCTATTCTATTCTATTCCATTCCATTCCATTCCATTCCATTCCATTCCATTCCATTCCATTCCATTCCATTCCATATTTGCTATTCTATTCTATTCTGTTCTGTTCCGTTCCGTTCTATTCTATCATTATTCTATTCTATTCTATTCTGTTCTGTTCTGTTCTATTCTGTTCTGTTCTGTTCTGTTCTGTTCCGTTCTATTCTATCATTATTCTATTCTATTCTATTCTATTCTATTCTATTCTATTCTATTCTATTCTATTCTATTCTATTCTATTCTATTCTATTCTATTCTATCCTTCATTTTTTTATTCTATTCTGTCCTGTCCTATCCTGTCTTGTCCTGTCCTGTCCTGTCCTGTCCTATTCTGTCCTGTCCTATTCTGTCCTATCTTGTCTTGTCCTGTCCTGTTCTATCCTGTCCTGTCCAGCAGCCAGCTGTCCTCCAATATTCTACGGTGAGTGCCAAGTGCTCCATCACCAACCCTGGTTCCCTCTGCCCAGTTTTGCAAACTTGAGTTGAGTGGGCACCCCTTTCGCCCTGCTGCTCTTGTTTCATTGGATGGCTGAGTCTGAGCTGCCTCTGCTCTTGAGCAGGGCGGAGGAGAGCGTGCCTGTTTGCAGCTCTGCAGTCGGCAGCCTGTAATTATGCAATTCTCCCTCGTTATCTTTCCTAATTGTTAGCCGCAGCGTTCCCTATGAGGATAGGAAGCAACAGCAGATGAAGTGGGGGGGGGAACGTGGGAGCAGCAGGCAGAGAGTGAAGACTTGAGTTTCCAGAGGAGGAAAGGAGGAGGAGAGGGGAGGAAAAAGAAGGAAGGAGAAAAAGAAAGTTGGGAGGAAGGAAAAGGGGGAGGAGGAAGGGGAGGAAGGAGAAGTTGGAAGAAGGACGGGGAAGAAAAAAGGGAGGAAGGAGAAAGCAAAAGAGAAGGAAGGATGGAGGAGGAGGAGGAAGGGAGGGGAGGAAGCAGAAGAAAGAAGGGAGGGGAAGATAGAAGGGAGGAAGAAGGAAGGAGGAAGAGAAGAAGAAAGAAGGGAAGAAGGAGAAGCAAGAAGGAGAAGGTGGAAGAAGGGAGGGGAGGAAGCAGAAAAGCGGAGAAGGAAGCAAAAGGAGGAAGGAAGGGAGGAAGGAGAAAGAAGGAGAAGAGGAAGAAGGGAGGGGAGGAAGCAGAAGAGATGGGGAGAAGGAAGCAGAAGGAGAAAGACGGGAGGAAGGAGAAGAAGAAGGAAGAAGGGAGGGGAGGAAGCAGAAGGGGAGGAGGAAGAGGAAAAAGATGGAGAGAGAAGGAAGGAGAAGGAGGAAAAGGAAGAGAGGAAGGAGAAAGAGAAAGAAGAGAAGGGAGGAGGAGGAGGAGGAGGTCCCCAGGGAACTTCAGCCTGGAGGCCTCCTGGACATCATCATCCAGAAGAAGCGAGGAAGGAGGGCGAGGTGGCTTTCCGTCTTCCTGCAACCTCCCCCAGATGCTGACTTCCCAGAAGCCCCCCCCCTTCATCCTCCCTCCCCCCCCTTGCAGGCTCTCCCCACGGCCTGCCTGTTTTCCTCCTCTCTCCGGCTCCGATGACGTGGATGGAGCCCTCTTGGGCCAAAGAAGAAGAAGAAGAAGAAGAAGAAGGTCTGGGCCTGGTCTCTCCGGCATTGGCTTGTTTGTTTGCTTGCCAAGGAGGGAAGAGCTCATTAGCAGTGCCAGGAGCTTTGTCTCTCTCTCTCTCTCTCTGTGTGTGTGTGTGTGTGTGTGTGTGTGTGTGTGTGAAGGAGGGCCGGGGACCTTGCATCTGGGAACCAGGAGTTGGACAGCTCTCTGAGTTGCCGGCCAGTTGGCCGGCAGAAAATAATAATAATAATAATAATAATAATAATAATAATAATAATAATAATAATAATAATGATGATGATGATGATGATGATAATAATAAAGTTGGAAGGGACCTTGGAGGTCATCTAGTCCAACCCCCTGCTCAGGCAGGAAACCCTGTACCATTTCAGACCAATGGCTGTCCAGTCTCTTCTTAAAAACTTCCAGTGTTGGAGCATTCACCGCTTCTGGAGGCAGGTTGTTCCACTGGTTAATTGTTCTCAATATCAGGAAGTTTCTCCTTAGTTCTAGGTTGCTTCTCTCCTTGATGAGTTTCCATCCATTGCTTCTTGTCCTGCCTTCAGGGGCTTTGGAGAAGAGCTTGACTCCCTCTTCTTTGGGGCAGCCCCTGAGATATTGGAAGATGGCTATCCTGTCCCCCCTCGTCCTTCTCTCCATTAAACTGGACAGACCCAATTCCAGCCACCTTTCCTTGTATGTTTTATCCTCCAGTCCCCTGATCATCTTGGCTGCTCTAATCTGCACTCTTTCTAGAGTCTCAACGTCTTTTTTACATCATGGTGACCAAAACTGGCTGCAGTATTCCAGTATTCCAGGTGTGTTCTTACCAAGGCATTGTAAAGTGGTATTAGTACTTCACTTGATCTTGATTCTATCTTGATTGATCTTGATTCTATGGCTGAGGCTGCTGGCGCCTTCCTTCCTTCCATCCGCCCCGCTCCCTCCTGGATCCGACCTCCTTCCAGAGGGCTGCAACTGAGCAGTCTCTTGAGTTTCTTCCTGGGTGCCAGAGTCTTTGCCGGCCGGCTTGGAAGGAGTTTGGGCAGATAAACCGTGTCCGGTGCCCAGGCGGCTGAATCCAGCCGGCCGTCTCAAAGCCCGACAGATCACGGAGAGGAACCAGGAGGAAAGACTTCCGACAGCGGCTGGCCATGAATGGGTTTCCCAAAGGCAGCGGGGGAGGGGGATTGTGAGTGGATCTCAAGAGAGAGGGAGGGGGGAGAGGGAGAGAAGGAAAGGGAGAAGGAGAGAGGGAGAGAGGGGAGGGAGAGGGAGGGGTGAGAGGAGAGAGAGGGAGAGGGAGGGAGGGAAGGAAGGGAGGAGAGAGCGAAGGGAGAGGGAGGGGTGAGAGGAGAGAGAGGGAAACGGGGAGGGAGAGAGGGAGGAAGGGAAGAGAGAGGGAGAGAAGGAAAGGGAGGAGAGAGGGGAGGGAGAGGGAGGGGTGAGAGGATAGAGAGGGAAAGGGGGAGGGAGAGAGGGAGGAAGGGAAGAGAGAGGAAGAGAAGGAAAGGGAGAAGAGGGGAGGGAGAGGGAGAGAGGGAAGAGAGAGGGAGGGAGGGAAGGGAGAGGGAGGGGTGAGAGGAGAGAGAGGGAAAGGGAGAGGGAGGGAGGGAAGAGAGAGGGAGAGAAGGAAAGGGAGGAGAGGGGAGGGAGAGGGAAAGAGGGAAGCGTGAGAGGAGAGAGGGAGGGGAGAGGGAGGGAGGGAAGAGAGAGGGAGAGAAGGAAAGGGAGGAGAGGGGAGGGAGAGGGAAAGAGGGAAGCGTGAGAGGAGAGAGGGAGGGGAGAGGGAGGGAGGGAAGAGAGAGGGAGAGAAGGAAAGGGAGAAGGAGAGAGGGAAAGGGAGAGGGAGAGGGAGAGAGGGAGGGAGGGAAGAGAGAGAGAGAGAGGGAAGGGAGAGGGAGGGGTGAGAGGAGAGAGAGGGAAAGGGAGAGGGAGGGAGGGAGAGAGGGAGATAGGGAGGGAGGGGGAAAGAGAGGGAAAAGGAGGGAGGGAGAAGGAGGCAGGGAGGAGAGGGAGGACAAGAAAGAGGGAGGGAGGGGGAAGGAAGAAGAAGGGAACAAGAGATGGAAAAGAATGCTGATTATCTTTTCTCCTTACTTGGAGATCCCTCAGCTGTGATCAGTAATGGCGGAGGAAGCTCTGGGTGGATTCTGCAAATTAGGGACAAGATCCTTCTACGGATTCTTGGTATCCATATTCGCTTGCATAACACTGCCTTCAGTTGTAGTTCCCAGAGGTCAATAAGTGAATCAATACTGCACAGGTAGTCCTTGGCTTAGAACAGTTCGTTTAGTGACCGGTCAGAGCGACAAGGGCAGTGGAAAAAAAAAGACACTTAAGGACCCTTTTTCACACTTGCAATCTTGGTAGCCTCCCCCACGGTCCCGTGATCAGAATCCAGACGTTTGGCAACCGACTCCGATTTATGACGGTCGGCAGCCTCCCGGGGTCGCGTGATTTCCCCTTTTGTAACCTTCCGACAAGCCAAATCCATGGCGGGGGTGGCGGGGGTGGGGGGTGGGGAAGTTGGATTCCAAGAACCCTAACTTAACAGCTGCAATGTTTCAGTTAACAGGTGGTTGTAACATGGGACAAAACCTCGTTTAACGAGGGTCTCGCTTAGCAACGGAAATTTGGGGGCTCGAGTCGGTTGTGAGGCGAGGACTCCCTGGGTTTGCTTGGATTACGGCATCCAGTTTTCGTCTCCGCGATGTAAGAAAAAGAGGTTGAGACTCTAGAACAGCGATGGCGGACCTTGTAGAGACCGAGTGCCCGAACTGCCACCCCAAACCCGCTTACGTCTCGCCGGGTGCCGGGTGGGCGTGGCCCATTGGGTGGGCGTGGCTGTGGTGGTCACGGCAGAGTGGGTGGGCATGGCCACCTCGATGTTGCTCCTGGGGAGGGACGCCTGTGGGGGCCGGGCAGAGTTGGGGGAGATCCAGGGGGGCTCTGGTGGGTGGGACGGTGGGCAGGAGGCGCAGCCTGCGTGGTGAGGCGAGGCAAGGCAAGGGGGAGGCAGGGCAGGGGTGCCATTGCCACAGGGCAAGACAAGGCGAGGCAAGGGCCGGGGCGACTGCGGCCTGACACCATCGCCTCCCCCCCCACACACAGCGAGCGCATGGGGGCCAACTGTGTCCATCAACAACCACAGCCTACCGGTCTCTTGGTTTTGGCGTGACGTGGCTGTTTGCCGCTGTTCTGTACCAGCCTGCTACCGGCCCTGCAGAAAAGGCAACCCCCTTACAAACGGCAAGAGGCTGGAATTACACCTGCCAAATTTATTACTACAAAAACAAACAAGACAGAACCAAGAAACAGGAGCTTTAAGAAACACGAACTATCCAAGCGGTTGCCTTCAGCAAACCATCCCTCCCCACACATTCCCCTTATATAGAGTTCAGGGTGTGGCTTCTCTCTGCCTCCTTCCGAGAAGCCCCATTGCCTTCCTCTGTTTACTCCTAATTGATTGCCTCCTGCGTCGGGCGTCCTTGAACAGGGCCAGCCGTGGGTCATCTTCATCCACGCTGTCAGGCTCACACAGCTGGGTCTCCGTGGTGACCAAGTGGGAGGGGCCTGGCTGAGGGCTCTCATCAGCAAGATCTTCAACCCCCTCAGCAAGGTCTTCAACACCCCCCTCCTCCTCCTCTGAGTCATCCGACCCAACTGCCGAACCCACAGGCTGAACCTGAATCACAACAGCCGCCTCGCACATCGCACCCAAGGCGGCTCCCCCTGGCATGTTCCACAGCCTCATGGCACTGGCATTGGGCAGGAGGCGGCCAACGGCCAGTTCCGGTGTGACGCGGCTGTTTGCTGCCTCGCGTATTGCACCCAATGCTGCTGCAATGTGGCTCGGCCGAAAGCGGTTGTGAAACAAATGGGACAGGTTTCTCCCCCACCCGCTGCGTGGATGGCCCTGCTGCCACTGTCGCCGTTTCCCCCCCCTGCTGTGCAGATTGCCCTCCCGCCGCTGTTATAGATATAGATAGAGGATATATAGATATAGATATAGATTAGATATAGACAGTGCTTTTTTTGTAAAAGAAAAAGGTGCTGGAACTCACACATGTCATACAACTCGCCTTGCCTACCCTATAAGGTTCCATCCAAAAAAGGTGCCAGAACTCCGTTCTGAGTGTTCTATGACAAAAAAAGCCCTGGATATAGATATAGATATATAGACTAGATATAGATATAGACATATAGATTAGATACAGATATAGATATAGATATAGATATATAGATATAGATATAGATATAGATATAGATATAGATATAGATATAGATATAGATATAGATATAGATATAGATATAGATATATAAGAAGGGACACGGTGTCTCAGTGGGTTAGGACGCCGAGCTTGTCAATCAGAAGGTCGGCAGTTTGGAGGGTCGAATCCCGAGTGCCGCGTAACAGAGTGAGCGCCTGTTACTCGTCCCAGCTTCTGCCAACCTAGCAGTTCGAAAGCACGTAAAAATGCAAGTAGAAAAATAGGGACCACTCCGGTGGGAAGGTAACAGTGGTCCGTGCACCTTTGGCGTCTAGTCATGCCGGCCACATGACCACGGAGAGGTCCTTGGACAAGCGCTGGCTCTTTGGCTTTGAAACGGAGATGAGCACCGGCCCCTAGAGTCGGAAACGACTAGCACCCATGTGCGGGGGAACCTTTACCTTTACCTTTATAGATATATAGATTAG
This sequence comes from Vipera ursinii, assembly GCF_947247035.1. Taxonomy (NCBI): domain Eukaryota; kingdom Metazoa; phylum Chordata; class Lepidosauria; order Squamata; family Viperidae; genus Vipera; species Vipera ursinii. The sequence goes on along the minus strand of NC_139515.1, from coordinate 86,509,427 downwards.
ATATAGATTTAGATTTAGATATAGATATCATAACATTGGGGTCTGGTCATGGAAGTGCCTCAACTTCCAACTCTCCTGATCTGCAGTGGAAATTCTGATCTACGGCAGCGTGCTAAATCAAGGAATACCTACACTCTGATAGAATTTAACCAATGCAGACACTAATAACTGGGTTAGCGTAGGGTTCCTGAGCACAGCGAGAGTTGTAAGTATTTGCGACCTTTAATTAGCAAGCTTTTGAAAATCACTTCCCTCTGAATTAGCAATTAAGATAGCCAGAGGAAGTTGGTCAGACAATTAGAACTAGTGGAAACTTTGGCTTTTGGTCTGGAGAAGGAACAGTGTGATGGCTTTGCAACCAGCCTGTTTTTATGCAAGGGCAATTGCTTGTCGCTTGATAATAAATGAACCACTTTCTTTGTTTCGGTCTTCCTAATCTTGTCCACGTGCGCTTGGCCTGGCTCTTCCAAGCCTTCCGCAAAGGGAGTCAAGCTCTTCTCCAAAGCCCCTGAAGGCAGGACAAGAAGCAACGGATGGAAACTCACCAAGGAGAGAAGCAACCTGGAACTAAGGAGAAACTTCCTGACAGTGAGGACAATTAACCAGTGGAACAACCTGCCTCCAGGAGTTGTGGGTGCTGCAACGCTGGAAGCTTTAAAGAAGAGACTGGACAACCATTTGTCCGAAATGGTATAGGGTTTCCTGCCTGAGCAGGGGGTTGGACTAGATCAGTGTTTTTCAACCACTGTTCCGCGGCGAGATGTTGCCTGGTGTGCCGTGGGAAAAATTGAAAAGTAATTATAAAATACTTTCTTCGTGTTTATTTGATTCCTATTCAAGAGAATTACTTTATATATAGTCAATATAGGCACAGAGTTAAATTTTTTAACATTTTCTAATGGTGGAGTGCCTCGTGATTTTTTTCATGAAACAAGTGTGCCTTTGCCCAAAAAAGGTTGAAAAACACTGGACTAGATGACCTCCAAGGTCCCTTCCAACTCTGTTATTCTATTTTATTCACAAAAAAATATGTGGAGAGTCAAAATTCTGGTGTCCTTTTTGAGTAGACAAAATGAACCCCAGGCTGCATTAACAGAGGCATAGAATCAAGATCACGCGAAGTGTTAATACCACTTTACAAGGCCTTGGTAAGGCCACACTTGGAATACGGCATCCACTTTTGGTCACCGCGATGTAAAAAAGATGTTGAGACTCTGGAAAGAGCGCAGAGAAGAGCAACGAAGATGATCAGGGGACTGGAGGCTAAACTGTACGAAGAGCGGTTGACGGAACTAGGTGTGCCTAGTCTAAGAAAGAGAAGGACTGTACAGAATAACAGTTGGAAGGGACCTTGGAGGTCTTCTAGTCCAACCCCCTGCTCAAGCAGGAGACCCTACGCCATTTCAGACTAGTGGCTGTCCAATGTCTTCTTAAAAGCCTCCAGTGATGAAGCACCCACAACATCTGAAGGCGACTGGTTAACGAAGGATATAGTGACATAGAATAATAAGATTGGAAGGGACCTTGGAGGTCTTCTAGTCTGCCAAGTTCCCTCCCAACTCTTATTACTAGTCTTCATGATAGCAGTCTTCCAGTATTTGAGGGACTGTCCCAGAGAACAGGGGTCAACCTCTTCTCCAAAGCACCTGAAGAAACAACGGATGGAAACTAATCAAGGAGAGAAGCAACCTAGAACTAAGGAGGAATTTTCTGACAGTGAGAACAATTAATCAGTGGAACTACTTGCCTCCAGAAGTTGTGAATGCTCCAACACTGGAGGGTTGTTTTTTTTTAGAGATTGAATAGCCATTTGTCCGAAATGGTATAGGGTTTCCTGCTTGAGCAGGGGGTAGGACTAGAAGACCTCCAAGGTCCCCTTCCAACTGTTCCTCTGTAAGTCCATCTTGTCCACGTGGAGCCAGGTGAGAAGGGAGGAAAAATGTATAAATCACAGTCAGGATGGAAATAAATTCAGAAGTTGTCTCGTACAGGTTTTTCTCCAACAATACGGCAATGAAAATTATCCGGAGAACATCTGTTTTCATTTCTTTCTTAAATTCACCTTCCTGCTCTTAATTGAGCAGAAAATCTCCATCCTCTGAGCCTGGTGATATCTTAATAATATTGATCAGCAGCAATGTTTCTAGCGATGGCGGCATTCATCTCCTGCCTCTGCCCAGCAAACCTTTGTAAAATATTTATTAATAATTCTGGTTTCTAAGACCGCCCATTTGCAAATTACGTTTCCTCAGCTGTGCTGGCAGAGTCACAATACAGGTAGTCCTCGACTTACGACTGTCGTTGAGTCTGACAATCACGGCTGCAAGTTGCGATGGTCATATAACGGGTCGCCATTTGCCTCAGCTGTTACAGTGAATCACTGCAGTTGTTAAGTTAGTAACACAGTTGTTAAGTGAATCTGGCTTCCCCCATTGACTCTGCTTGTCAGAAGGTCACAAGAGGGGATCGTGTGACACCCCTCCTTCCCCCCCCGGACGCTGCAACCGTCCTAAGTACATGCCAGTTTCCAAGCGTCCGAATTTTGATCATGTGACTGTGGGGTCATAAGTGTGACAAACGGTAATAAGTCACTTTTTTCAGTGCTGTTGTAACTTCAAACAGTCAGTAAATGAACCGTTGTAAGCCAAGGACTACAGTACCTGTCCTCGGGATGAATGTTTCGCAACATGGGATATTTGAAAATGGGGGGACTTCAAATCCCAGAATTCCCCAGCTGGCCAGCAGAAACACTGCTAAAGATTTCCCTCAGATCTCTCTCTCTTTGTCCTTTCCTTTCTCTCTCTCTCTCTCTCACACACACACATACACACGCACACACACACACACACACTTTCCCCCCTCTCTCTCACACACACATTCTCTCTCTCTCACACACACACTCTCTCACACACACTCATTCTCACACGCTGTCACACACATATTCTCACACACACACTCTCTCACGCACACATTCTCACACACACACTCTGCCCCTTTCACACACACAAACACACACACACACAAACTCACTCTCTCTCACAAACACACATTCTCTCACACACACTCTCCCCATTTCACACACATATACACACACTCACTCTCTCACTTTCACTCTCACACACTCTCACACTCACACACACTCATTCTCTCACACACACACACTGACACACTGTTTCTCACACACACTCTCTCACACACACTCATTCTCTCTCACACACACACACTGACACTGTTTCTCACACACACTCTCACATACACACTCTCTCACACACACATCCTCTCTCTCTCACACACACACACACACTGACACACTCACTCTGTTTTTCACACACACTCTCTCACACACGCACTCTCACACACAAACACTCTCTCTCACACACACACTCCCCCTCTCACACCCACCCACACCCACACTGGAAATTACTGGAGAGAAATCTTGTCTAGTTTGCAACTTCAAGCCGAGGCATGAATCCAAACGCAGGAGTTGTTATCATGCAAAAACGGCCCACTTTTCTCCATTTTCCCTGCCCACCACTGGCCAATTTTTTACTTACGGGACAGCTTGAAGGTGAAAGTGCATTGTACTTACAACAGTTTTTTATTTATTTATTTATTTATTTATTTATTTGATTTGTATTTAGTGACCATTCAAAGTTACAATGGTGCTGGAAAAAAAAAACTTACGACCGCTTTTCACACTTACGACCGTTTGCAGCATTTCCCCGTAGTCACATGATCAAAATTGAGAAACTTAGCAATTGACTTTTATTTACGACGATCGCAGCATCCCGGGGTCACGTGATCCCCTTTTGTGACCTTCTGAAAAGCAAAGTCCATGGGGAAGCCGGATTCACTTAACAACCGTGTTGCTAACTTCCCAGTGATTCACCTAACAACTATGGCAAGAAAAGGTTGCAAAAAGTGGCAAAACTCACTTAACAACATAAATTTTGGTTTCGGGTTGTGGCCGTTATTCGAGGCATACAAAAAATGAAAACCAATATTAATACAAGCAATAATTTGTATTGTTCTGATATTTATTTGAGGTCAGGTAGATGAGAAACAGAAAAATGTAACACAACTTTGCTGCAAAATAAAAAAAACAACAACAGACCAATCTAGTTTGCCTTCTTTACTATCCCTGGATTGTAATGAGGGAACACGTCAAAAAATGCGAACAACTTTCTAAAAAGTAGAGCAAAATCATTCCTTAAAATAATCCTGCAGTGTAGACAGACAGTATTGGTTTTCAACTAGGATTTTTTTTTAAAAAAAAACAACAACAACCCTTTTTTTACTATCAAAAATAAAAAATAAAAATAAATCCAGAGAACGTTTGGCCAATTTGTTCTCCAGCGTGGTGGAGATGAATAATTCAAAGTATAAACAGTTCTCAAGTTATGACCGTTTTTTTCCAGCGACCTTTCAAAGTTACCCGGTGCTGAAGAAAGTTACTTACGACCGGTTCTCACGCTTACGACCATTTGCAGCATCCTCAGTGTCACGTGATCACAATCCAGGCAAGGCCACAATTTCTAAGGGAAACATTTTGCCCCATGTTATGACTATTATTTTCGCGGTTTTTAAGTGAAACTGACTCCCCCGCTCACTTTGCTTGGCCGCCATTGGGAAATCACGTGACCCGGAGACGCTGCCACCGTCATAAATACAAGTCAGTTGCCAACAAATTTTGATCCTGGAATGGTATAAGTGTGCAAAATGAAGTCACTTTTCAAAAAAATTCTGCCGTTGTAACTTTGATGAGAGTCACTAAAATGGACTGTTGTAAATTGAGGACTTACCTGCATTTACGATGTTGCGATGATCATGGTCCCAGGGTCACGTGATCCCATTTGCGATCTTCCGAAAAGCAAGGTCAATGGGGGAAAGCGGAATTCTCTTAATGACCGTGGCAAAAAGGTCATAATAATTGGATGTGGTCACATGACGACTCAGTTAATGGCTATTGCTGTAAGTCGGTCGTAAATCGAGGACTGCTGTTAGCTACAGTGTGCCCCCTGAGCTGGCTTAGTTTTTCGAAACTACACTCCCTGCAAAGATTCCTCACCTCACTCATATTAAAACCACTGGCTGGATTTGCACAGTGTCATGAGGGGCCATAGTTTCCCCATGCTGGCTCAGGAATTCTGGGAGTTGAAGTCCACGAGTCATAAGGGGGCCATAGCTCCCCCATGCTGGCTCAGGAATTCTGGGAGTTGTAGTCCACGAGTCATGAGGGGGCCATAGTTCCCCCATGCTGGCTCAGGAATTCTGGGAGTTGAAGTCCACGAGTCATGAAGGGGCCATAGTTCCCCCATGCTGGCTCAGGAATTCTGGGAGTTGAAGTCCACGAGTCATAAAAGAGCCAAGATTGCCCACTTCTGAGCTAGGCAAAAATAGGGATCCAAGGAATCCACTCTCTGCCTGCTGCTATTTTATTTTATTTTATTTTATTTTATTTTATTATTTTATTTATTTTATTTTATTTTATTTTATATTTTATTTTATTTTATTTTATTTTATTTTATTTTATTTTATTTTATTTTATTTTATTTTATTTTATTATTTTATTATTTTACTTTATTTTTTACTTTATTTTATTTTATTTTATTATTTTATTTTATTATGTTATGTTATATTATTATATTATTATATTATATTATATTATATTATATTATATTATTATATTATATCATATTATTATATTATATTATATTATATTATATTATATTATTATATTATATTATTATATTATATTATTATATTATATTATATTATATTATATTATATTATATTATATTATATTATATTATATTATATTATATTATATTATATTATATTATATTATATTATATTATATTATTATATTATATTATTATTTTATATTATTATTTTATTTTAATTTTCAGGCTCCGCGCCCCGAGTTTAGCAAAGCAACATAACAAAAGGAAAAAGAAAGGAAAACCACGCACTCCATTAAGCTACTTAGAAGCGGGAGGGGGAAAAAAAATTACGGCCTCTGGAAACTTGATGGTTGCCAATTTTCTGCCAGCGTGCAGAGTATTTGTTTTAATTCAAAAAAAAAAAAAGGGAGGGAAACCAAGGAAACACAGGTGGGGAGGAATGAGAGAAAAGGGGGAGAAAAACAAAAGGAAAAGTTGATGGCGAAAAGTAACCCCAAATCGCAGGAAAGGTTTGAAGGAAGAGATTGGACAGCCATTTGTGTCTCCTGCTGGAGCAAGGGGTTAGACTAGAAGACCTCTGAGGTCCCTTCCTACGCTATTATTCTACGTTCTAGGAAGGCAAACCCTCTCCCAAGCCACATGCTAACATTAGATTAGCTTTCATCTCGGTTAGTCTATATTCCTTCATCCGTTCCTTTCATTTTGCTAAGCTTCTCGTGGCTCTAATCAGGTCTGACATATCCGGCAACCTATAAATTCCCAATACGGTAGACGGATTAAAACTGATAACACAAGAGTGGGACAACGTAATTTCCCCACACCGAGGAACAAGGGTGACCCATATCTACCATTCCTTCCCTAGAGAGTCCCAGTCCGTTTGACTCCGTGCGTTGGGGCTAGCTGGCCTGCGCTAAGTCCGCTGAGCTACTTTCTGATTAAATGTTATTGCACGGAACCCAGGAAATAAATTAATTTGGCAGCTGGATTAGACTCTCTGCACAATCACGGAGAGGTTGGCTTAGCAGATTAGCAGGGGACGGCCGCACATCCTGCTTCACCTTAATGTGGATTACATCTTGGGGCAGGGTATGTTAATTGAACTCAGCAACGGTGGGCTGGCTAAGCTGGACGTACGACGGAGTGTGTTGCATTGTAGGAGAAGCTACTGTACTGTATATAAAGGAAGAAATCCTGCTCCCTTCTGGAATTGATGATATTACCTAGTTGGGTGATGAAAGGTCTGCAAGAAAATAACCAAGGTCAGAGAGCACCTAGGACCCCACGGTCTTCTTCCTCCTCCTCCTCCTCCTCCTCCTCCTCCTCCTCCTTTCCCCAAACCCCACTCCATTGTAGCACTGATGATGTTACCTAGTTGGGTGATGAAAGGTCTGCAAGAAAATAACCAAGGTCAGAGAGCACCTAGGACCCCACGGTCTTCTTCTTCCTCCTCCTCCTCCTCCTCCTCCTCCTCCTCCTCCTCCTCCTCCTCCTCCTCCTCCTCCTCCTCCTCCTCCTCCTCCTTTCCCCAAACCCCACTCCATTGTAGCACTGATGATGTTATCTAGTTGGGTCATGAAATGTCTGCAAGAAAATAACCAAGGTCAGAGAGCACCTAGGACCCCACGGTCTTCTTCTTCTTCTTCTTCCTCCTCCTCCTCCTCCTCCTCCTCCTCCTCCTCCTCCTCCTCCTCCTCCTCCTTTCCCCAAACCCCACTCCATTGTAGCACTGATGATGTTATCTAGTTGGGTCATGAAATGTCTGCAAGAAAATAACCAAGGTCAGAGAGCACCAAGGACCACCACCTCCTCCTCCTCCTCCTCCTCCTCCTCCTCCTCCTCTCCACAAACCCCACTCCATTTTAGCACTGATGATGTTTCCTAGTTAGGTCATGAAATGCCTGCAAGAAAACAACCAAGGCCGGAGAGCACCAAGGGCGCCTTAAAATAACATCTTTCTAGATTGTTAAAGTTTCATCCTTGCACTGCATGTAGTTTCCACCTTGGAGAACTACCAATTCTCCTCTTAACTGTGTCTTACCTCTATCCCCCACGTATGCATTTATTCGTATCTTTGCAAGCCACCCAGAGCCGCCTCTAAGAGAGATGGGTGGCAAACCAGGCTAATAAATAAATAAATGTTAGTAACATCTCCATTGAGATGGCTTTTGAGGCGTCCTTTCGGCGCGTGAAGAGCTGATTGATCTTCGTCAAGGCAGAGGAAGAATTGTTCCCATTACCGAGTGTAATTAAAAGGATAAAAAACGAAATGGGGTCTAATTAGAAGGAAGTTTAATTGCTACATGAATCTTTTAAACAGCCGGGCATATTGATTCCTCCTCTGGTCATGCTTTGTCCTGTTGGCTTCCAAAGTAGAAGACACCTTCGTGCAAGATGCTACGGTGGCTACCAGATTTATTTTAAAGGCACACATTACTTTGAACCAGCTGCAAACTTTTTCAGGGCTTTTCACTGGAAACAGAGTTCCATTAAACTCAGAGGAAATCTGGAGGAAATTTGTGGGCCCATTGCGGTGGATTTCAGGGTCCTGGTGATTGGCTCACCCAGCTGGCTTTCATGCTTGAGGTGGGACTAGAACTCACAGCCTCCTGGTGATTGGTCCACCGTCACCCAGCTGGCTTTCATGCCTCAGGAAGGACTAGAACTCACCATTTCCTGGGGATTGGCCCAAAGTCACCCAGCTGGCTTTCATGCCTAGGGTGGGACTAGAACACACCATCTCCTGGTGATTGGCCCAAAGTCACCCAGCCAGCTTTCATGCCTAAGGCGGGACTAGAACTCACAATCCCCTAGTGTTTGGTGGAACTAGAACTCACCGTCTCCTGGTGATTGGCCCAAAGTCACCCAGCCGGCTTTCATGCCTAAGGCGGGACTAGAACTCACAATCCCCTAGTGTTTGGTGGAACTAGAACTCACCATCTCCTGGTGATTGGCCTAAAGTCACCCAGCCAGCTTTGATGCCTAAGGCGGGACTAGAACTCACAATTCCCTAGTGTTTGGTGGAACTAGAACTCACCATCTCCTGGTGATTGGCCCAAAGTCACCCAGCCGGCTTTCATGCCTAAGGTGGGACTAGAACTCACCGTCTCCAGATGATTGGCCCAGACTCACCCAATTGTCTTTCATGTCTAAGGCAGAACTAGAACGCACAATCCCCTAGTGTTTGGTGGAACTAGAACTCACCATCTCCTGGTGATTGGCCTAAAGTCACCCAGCCAGCTTTCATGCCTAAGGCGGGACTAGAACTCACAATCCCCTAGTGTTTGGTGGAACTAGAACTCACCATCTCCTGGTGATTGGCCCAAAGTCACCCAGCCGGCTTTCATGCCTAAGGCAGGACTAGAACTCACAATCCCCTAGTGTTTGGTGGAACTAGAACTCACTATCTCCTGGTGATTGGCCCAAAGTCACCCAGCCGGCTTTCATGCCTAAGGTGGGACTAGAACTCACCGTCTCCTGATGATTGGCCCAGACTCACCCAATTGTCTTTCATGTCTAAGGCAGAACTAGAACCCACAATCCCTTAGTGTTTGGTGGAACTAAAACTCACTATCTCCTGGTGATTGGCCCAAGGTCACCCAGCTGTTTTTCATATGTAAGGAAAGAATAGAAATTATACTGCTGGGAATGCAAACATAAAATTGTGCTTGCCTTTTCTGCTGCCATGTCACTTAACTGGCTTAACATTATCGTGGTCACTTTATTATATCACTTACGAAGATCGCAAACAGCATAACAGAATTGATGAAAACGGAGGGTAAAACACACCAGTATACGCATGCTAGAAGGTTAGATAGATAAGATAGATAGAATAGATAGAATTCTTTATTGTCAGATGCCTACGGCCTAGCAGCCAAATGATAAAAATATATTGTGAATAAAATTATACAATGCCACGATTTCTAGATCATCCAGTACATGCGCTAGAGTACATCAGAAGAAGGAAAAAAATGTTTTATTTTTTAATTGCATTCTGCCGGGGGGGGGGGAGGGAAACCAAAGGTGTACAGGAAAAAGATGGTTAAAATAGCCAAATGTCAAATTTCAGAGACCATTTTTGGGTCCTGCGGTTGGCTTCTAAGCTGCCTCAAGAATGCTGCTCCTGTTTCACCATCTGTCCCCCTAATAATGCGAGCAAAATTGGGCGGCTTTAAAAATTGCACAGCACTCTGAGTGGCCTGCAAGGAAACCCACAGCGCTTGGAAATTGGGATAGATCCCTTTTGAGCAAGTTAGGACTGACTGAGTGAGCTAAAATATTGAGTAGAATAGAGCTGGAAGGGACCCTGGAGGTCTTCTAGTCCACCCCCCTGCTCAAACAGGAGAACCTATGCCGTCTCAGACAAGTGACTGTCTAGTCTCTTAGAAACCTCCAGTGTTGGAGTACCCACGATTTCTGGTGGCGAGCTGTTCCACTGGTTAATTGTCCTCACTGTCAGGAAGTTTCTCCTTAATTCCAGGTTGCTTCTCTCTTTGGTGAGTTTCCAACCTTTGTTTCTCGTCCTGCCCTCCCCGGTGCTTTGGAGAATAATTTGACCCCCCTCTTCCTTGTGGCAGCCCCTCCAATACTGGAACGCTGCTATCGTGTCTCCCCTATTTCTTCTTTTCTTTTAGACTAGCCAAACCCAAGTCCTGCAGACCATTCTTTGTATGTTTTAGTCTCCAGGCCTTTCATCATCTTAGTTGCTCTTCCATTCAAAGGTAGAGGGAGAAGGAAGTGGTGGAGGAGAAAAAGGGGAAGAGGAAGAAGAGGAAGAAGAAGAAGAAGAAGAAGAAGAAGAAGAAGAAGAAGAAGAAGAAGAAGAAGAAGAAGAAGAAGAAGAAGAAACAACAACAACAGTTGTTACCCATTCAGTCATGTCTAATTCTGGGCGATTCGAAGAAGAAGAAGAAGAAGAAGAAGAAGAAGAAGAAGAAGAAGAAGAAGAAGAAGAAGAAGAAGAAGAAGAAGAAGAAGAAGAAGAAGAAGAAGAAGAAGAAGAAACAACAACAACAACAACAACAACAGTTGTTACCCATTCAGTCATGTCCAATTCTGGGCGATTCTATGAGCCCGATCTCTCCACAACTTCCATTTTTGCACAATTTCTTTGAGCTGGGGTCAGCTTTGACCATGTTCTTTGGCAGCCTGGTTTCCTTTGACCGCTAATTCTTCCCAACATCCATTGCTTTCTTCCGTGAATTCCCCTGCATGACGTGGTCGAAGTCAGCGAGACGTAGTTTGGTCATTTTTGCCTTCCAGCCGTTTCAAGTAGATGACTTGACATTTCATGACCCAACTAGGTAACATCATCAGTGCTACAATGGAGTGGGGTTTGGGGAAAGGAGGAGGAGGAGGAGGAGGAGGAGGAGGAGGAGGAGGAGGAGAAGGAGGAGGAGGAGGAGGAGCAGGGGGGGGAGGAGAAGGTGATTGTCCGTTCAGAAGGCCACAGGGACTCCCTGGCTTGTAGGCTCCATTTAACGAATCCTCTGGAAGTCCATTAAAGTACGTGACTTTTTTTAAAAAAAAAAGTGTTGATGAATGGATCAATTAATCGATTACCATCTTTAATGAACTGAAACAGCTTTAATTGCTTGACAGGTTTAATTGAAAGGGACGGGTTGTTTTCTTAGTCCCGCTTTTCTGAAAGGAATACAAAATGTACGTCGGTGGCCTCTGGGGGCAGAGGCCCATAAAAGACTCAGGTGATGGGTTTTGTAGTCATTTTTCCTTCTTGGTAGCCCTTCTTCCTTTTAAGAACTTTGAAGCCAGCAAGATAGAGCCATTGGCCAAGTGGTTAAAACACCAGGCTGGAAAACAACAAGCTGTGAGTTCTAGTTTTGTCATAGGAGTGAAAGCCAGCTGGAGTAATTTTGGGCCAATCACCAGGAGCTGGTGAGTTCTAGTCCCGCCTTAAGCATGAAAGTCGGCTGAGGCGACTTTGGCCCAATCACCAGGAGATTGTGAGTTCTAGTCCCGCCTTAAGCATGAAAGTCGGCTGAGGTGACTTTGGCCCAGTCACCAGGAGATTGTGAGTTCTAGTCCCGCCTTAAGCATGAAAGTCGGCTGAGGTGACTTTGGCCCAGTCACCAGGAGATTGTGAGTTCTAGTCCAGCCTTAAGCATGAAAGTTGGCTGAGATGACTTTGGCCCAATCACCAGGAGATTGTGAGTTCTAGTCCCGCCTTAAGCATGAAAGTCGGCTGAGGTGACTTTGGCCCAGTCACCAGGAGATTGTGAGTTCTAGTCCCGCCTTAAGCATGAAAGTCGGCTGAGGTGACTTTGGCCCAGTCACCAGGAGATTGTGAGTTCTAGTCCAGCCTTAAGCATGAAAGTCGGCTGAGATGACTTTGGCCCAATCACCAGGAGATTGTGAGTTCTAGTCCCGCCTTAAGCATGAAAGTCGGCTGAGGTGACTTTGGCCCAGGCACCAGGAGCTTGTGAGTTCTAGTCCTGCCTTAAGCATGAAAGTCGGCTGAGGTGACTTTGGACCAATCACCAGGAGATTGTGAGTTCTAGTCCCGCTTTAAGCATGAAAATCGGCTGAGGTGACTTTGGCCCAGTCACCAGGAGATTGTGAGTTCTAGTCTCGCCTTAAGCATGAAAATCGGCTGAGGTGACTTTGGCCCAGTCACCAGGAGATTGTGAGTTCTAGTCTCGCCTTAAGCATGAAAGTCGGCTGAGGTGACTTTGGACCAATCACCAGGAGATTGTGAGTTCTAGTCCCGCCTTAAGCATGAAAGTCGGCTGGGTGACTTTGGCCCAGTCACCAGGAGATTGTGAGTTCTAGTCCTGCCTTAAGCATGAAAGTCGGCTGAGGTGACTTTGGACCAATCACCAGGAGATTGTGAGTTCTAGTCCTGCCTTAAGCATGAAAGTCGGCTGAGGCGACTTTGGCCCAATCACCAGGAGATGGTGAGTTCTAGTCCCGCTTTAGGCATGGAAGCCACTGTAACTTTGCGCTAGTCTCTCTACTAGCCCAACCTACCTCACAAGGTTGTTGTGGAGAAAAGAGGAGGAGGGAGGCGTATTAACTACGTTTGTTGCCTTGTTTATAGAAATAATAAAGGCAGGATTAAAAAAAAAATCTTTAAAAAAACCCTAGAGGCATTAAGCGAAGATTTGGTGAGCAAAGCCCCAACCAATTCTTCTTTCAGCAAACATGTTAAGTCTAATCACATGTAGGGATTGGCACAACCGGGGCCAAAAGCCGGATAAGGCTTCACGTTTCGGTAATTCTGTTCTTCTGTAAGGTGGGTGAAAACTCTTCCACAGAGAAAAAATAACTTTACAGAGTGGATGAATTTCTGCTGATCTTCAGTAGTTTAGTCTGGCTTTCCTGCCTGAAATTTGCATTTAGCATAGCTTGTAAAAAAAAATAATTAAAAAATCAGATACCCTTTCTGTTGGAATGAAGAAAAATCCTTTATAACATTTTTTTTTTGGGGGGTGTCTCGTTAGCTCTCTAATTCCAGCACAGCTTTAGAGAGATTCCGTTAGGAAGTTTCTCCTTAATTCCAGGTTGCTTCTTCTCTCTTTGGTCAGTTTCCAACCGTTGTTTCTCGTCCTGCCCTCTGATGCTTTGGAGAATAACGTGACCCCCCTCCTCTTTGTGGCAGCCCCTCAAATACTGGAACGCTGCTATCGCGTCTCCCCTATTTCTTCTTTTCTTTAGGCTGGCCAAACCCAAATCCCGCAGCCGTTCTTCGTCTGTTTTAGTCTCCAGGCCTTGGATCCTCTTAGTTGCTCTTCTCTGAATTTTTTCCAGACTCTCAACATTTTTTTTGTGATACGGTGACCAAAATTGGTGATATGGTGACCAAAAGCTACGCGGGGACAGACTTGGTTAATGAGCGCTTGAACGGGACAGCCATCCCTGCATGCTGCTGAGAAAACCACATGGATTTTGTTCCAGAAATCAGCAGGGATAGAATTTGAGAGTCTTTATATTGTCATGAATATATGCACGCTCTGGGCATTTGGGGGAGGCCAGGCGAGAAATAAACATAAATAGTCAAAAGTTAGGAGGAAGGGTATGTTGGCATTTCCTAAACAGCTACTCCTATGTGTTAAGAAATCTGAGCGGAAGCACTGTAAATAATTCTAGAATTTGGCATAGAATAGAATAGAATAGAATAGAATAGAATAGAATAGAATAGAATAGAATAGAATAGAATAGAATAGAAAATAGGGATTGGATTAGAATAGAATGGAACAGAACAGAATAGAATATAAAATATGGAATGGAATGGAATAGAAAATGTGGAATGGAATAGAATAGAATAGAATATAGAATAGAATAGAATAGAATAGAATAGAATAGAATAGAATAGAATAGAATAGAATAGAATAGAATAGAATAGAATAGAATATATGGAATGGAATGGAATGGAATAGAATAGAATAGAATAGAATAGAATAGAATAGAATAGAATAGAATAGAATAGAATAGAATAGAATAGAACAGAATAGAATAGAAAATGTGGAATAGAATAGAATGGAATGGAATGGAGTGGAGTGGAATATAGAATAGAATAGAATAGAATAGAATAGAATAGAATAGAATAGAATAGAATAGAATAGAATAGAATAGAATATATGGAATGGAATGGAATAGAATAGAATAGAATAGAATAGAATAGAATAGAATAGAATAGAATATATGGAATGGAATGGAATGGAATGGAATAGAATAGAATAGAATAGAATAGAATAGAATAGAATAGAATAGAATAGAATAGAATAGAATAGAAAATGTGGAATAGAATAGAATGGAATGGAATGGAATGGAATGGAGTGGAGTGGAATATAGAATAGAATAGAATAGAATAGAATAGAATAGAATAGAATAGAATAGAATAGAATAGAATAGAATAGAATAGAATAGAATAGAATAGAGCTGGAAGGGTCCCTGGAGGTCTTCTAGTCCAGCCCCCTGCTTAAGCAGGAGAACCTACACCATCTCAGACAGGTGATTGTTAGTCTCTTCTTTAAAATCTCCAGTGATGGAGCGCCCACGACTTCTGGGTGTGAAATGGTGCCGTTTCTATATCTGCTTGCAGAACTAGGTCTGCGTGATTTCTTCCCCTGCCTCTCTGCGTGGAAATTGGCAAGAGGTTAACAAAAAAAAAGCAAATTTTTCTCCAGCGCCTCCATCTGCAGCTGACCGTCATGGAATCGGCCATTGGGTCAGGAAAACAAAGCAAAACAAAAGCTTTCAATTATTCAGGGCAGTTAATAATTCATTAACATTGGCCCGGGCTAATGATTATGCATTTATTGGTTAACCCAGACCTCAACCTATGTCCCCTTGGCTTCTTGTAGCCGTTCCAACCTTTTTTGTCCCTGTTATGGCTTCTTGCCTCCCCCCCACCACCATCAAAAAATTTAAAAATATCCAGTCTCCCCGGGCTATGATGGAAAAGCGACGTGGTGGGTTTCTTGAAGCGAGCAGCTGGAACTGGGTCTGTGGTTGCAATCAGCCTGCGGTGAATTAGGCCTGGGTAGGTGTGAAAGTTTTCAGCAAAGCCAGCCTTTCTTAGTTCTGGATCCTTCCTGTCTCAAAGTGGGATTTGTTGGCATGAGCTGGCATCTCCCTAGACCCACTTTTGGGTCGGCTGATCTGCCAGTCTCCGGGAGTTAAAGCAAGCAAAGTTTAAAAAATAAAATAAAAATTCACAGGACCGAAGGGACTTGGAATGTGACGGGCGGATAAGATTTCAGGATCACGAGGCTGTGCGGTAACAGAGTTCCAATATTTGAGGGGCTGCCCTAAAGAAGAGGAGGGGGGGGTGAGGGGTGGGGGGTGTCAACCTATTCTCCAGAGCACCTGAAGACAAGAAGCAACGGATGGAAACTCATCTTGTCTGAAATGGTATAGGTTCTCCTGCCTGAGGAGGGGGCTGGAGTAGAAGACCTCCATGGTCCCTTTCATCTCCTCTCCTCTCCTCTCCTCTCCTCTCCTCTCCTCTCCTCTCCTCTCCTCTCCTCTCCTCTCCTCTCCTCTCCTCTTCTCTTCCATCCCATCCCATCCCATCCTATTAATTCTATTCTATTCTATTCTATTCTATTCTATTCTATTCTATTCTATTCTATTCTATTCTATTCTATTCTATTCTATTCTATTCTATTCTATTCTATTCCATATTGTCTATTCTATTCTTATTCTATTCTATTCTATTCTATTCTATTCTATTCTATTCTATTCTATTCTATTCTATTCTATTCTATTCTATTCTATTCTATTCCACTCCACTCCACTCCACTCCACTCCATATTTTTTCTATTCTATTCTATTCTATTCTATTCTATTCTATTCTATTCTATTCTATTCTATTCTATTCTATTCTATTCTATTCTATTCTACTCTACTCTACTCTACTCTACTCCACTCCACTCCACTCCACTCCACTCCACTCCACTCCACTCCACTCCACTCCACTCCACTCCACTCCACTCCACTCCACTCCACTCCACTCTGTTCCATTCCATTCCATTCCATTCTGTAAGCAACCTAGAACTAAGGAGAAATTTCCTGACAGTGGGAACAATTAATCAGTGGATCTGCTTGCCTCCAGAGCTTGTGGGTGCTCCAACACTGGAGGATTTTAAGAGACTGGACAGCCATTAATCCGAAATTGCACAGGGTCTTCTGCTTCAGCCAGAGGTTGGACTAGAAGACCTCCAAGGTCCCTTCCAACTCTGTTACTCTGCTTTGGGGCACAAGGGGGGCAAGGGTAGCAAATGGATGCGACTTCTTGAAGCAGCCGTGTCTTTTCCTGGAGTTGTAGACCCGGCTGTTTTAAGAAGGATCAGGTAAACAGTCGAGTTGGGCTTTAAAGAAGCAGGATAGGGAATGATAGCTTTGAACTTGCAGGTGTCTCATTACCCAACTAGGTTCCGTCATCAGGGCTGAACTGAAACTCACGCAGTCTCTTGGAGGGCTGGAGGTTACCAATTTCTGATATGGTCAATCAAGCATCACCGTAGGAAGTGGCAAAAGTCGTAATTACAAAGTCGAGAGAGAGCTTGTTCTGGTAGCACAGACGCAACCCATTATATCTGATATTAATTAGTAGATACCAGACATCAAGTGTCAAATGCAAGTATAAATGCTCTATTCCCCCCTCCCCCCCTCTGCTTTGGTAGCAGTTTCTCCTTCAGCAAGATTGATGCCATCTATGCAGAGAAACAGGAACATTACTGGAACATTTTAGGTTGATTCTGAGGATTAATGGAACGGGCTGTAGCGTCTGGGGCAAAGGTTGGTCCTCCGAGTTGGCTGCTTGCCTCCTGGATGTTTTGTCACCAAACTAGGTAACGTCTGTGGCATAGTGGTTAGAATGCAGTATTGCAGGCTAATTCTGCCCACTGCCAGCAGTTCGATCCTGACTGGCTCAAGGTTGACTCAGCCTTCCATCCTTCTTGAGGTCAGTAAAACGGGGACCCAGATGGTTGGGGGGCAAGAGCTGGCTGAGGAATTCTGGGGGTTGAAGTCCACAAGTCATCAAAGGGCCACGTTTGAAGACCCCTGGCTTACATGGTCCATGCTGGCTGAGGAACTCTGGGAGTTGAAGTCCACAAGTCATCAAAGGGCCACGTTTGAAGACCCCTGGCTTACATGGTCCATGCTGGCTGAAGAACTCTGGGAGTTGAAGTCCACAAGTCATCAAAGGGCCACGTTTGAAGACCCCTGGCTTAGAGTATCCTCACGAGAGCTTCCCATAGCAACAGGTCCTGCGTGATGTGCTTTCAGGATACTAATCTGGAGCCCTATATTATTTTTTTCAGCCGAAGAAAAAGATCTCTGCGACTTTGTGCAAGGACTGTGCCTTAATCCTTCCCTTTTTAAAAAGCAAATTTTTAGACAAACACAGCATTCCTACCTCAGCTAGTCCTCAACTAACTGTCATCATAACCAACATTGTAACAAATATAACCAACATCATAACCAACTATCATAACCAACTATCATAACCAACTGTCATCATAACCAGCATCATAACCAGCATCATAACCAACATCGTAACCAACATCATAACCAACTTCATAACCAGCTGTCATCATACCCAACATCATAGCTGTCATAACCAACATCATGACCAACATCATAACCAATAACAACAACAACAACAACAACAACAACAACAACAACAATAATAATAATAATAATAATAATAATAATAATAATAATAATAATAATAATAAGTTGGAAGGGACCTTGGAGGTCATCTAGTCCAACCCCCTGCTCAGGCAGGAAACCCTACCCCATTTCAGACAAATGGCTGTCCAGTCTCCTCTTAAAAACTTCCAGTGTTGGAGCATTCTCAGCTTCTGGAGGCAGGTTGTTCCACTGGCTAATTGTTCTCACTGTCAGAAAATTTCTCCTTAGTTCTAGGTTGCTTCTCTCTTTGATTATTTTCCATGATCCCTTGCTTCTTGTCCTGCCTTCAGGTGCTTTGGAGAATAGCTTGACTCCCTCTTCTTTGGGGCAGCCCCTGAGATATTAGAAGGCTGCTATCATGTCGCCCTTCATCCTTCTCTTCATTAAACTAGACCTACCCAATTCCAGCAACCGTTCCTTATAGGTTTTACCCTCCAGTCCCCCAATTATCTTTGTTGCTCTTCTCTGTACCCTTTCTAGAGTCTCGACATCTTTTTTACATCGTGGTGACCAAAACTGGATGCCGGATTCCAAGTGTGGCCTTACCAATGGCTTGTAAAGTGGTATTAACCCTTCACATGATCTTGATTCTATCCCTCTGTTGATGCAGCCTAGCACTGTGTTGGCTTTTTTGGCAGCTGCAGCACACGGCTGGCTCCTATTTAAGGGATTGTCTACAAGGACTCCGAGATCCCTCTCACAGTTACTACTATTGAGCAAGGTACCACCTATGCTATACCTGTGCATTTCATTTCTCCTGCCTAAATGTAGAACTTTAGTTTTTTCACCAACTGTCATAACCAGCATCATAACCAACATCATAACTGTCATAATCAACATCATAATCAACATCATTAATAATAATAATAATAATAATAATAATAATAATAATAATAATAATAATAATAATAATAATAATTTGGAAGGGACCTTGGAGGTCATCTAGTCCAACCCCCTGCTCAGGCAGGAAACCCTATACCATTTCAGACAACTGTCATCATAACCAACATCACAACTAACTGTCATCATAAACTACATCGTAACCAATATCATAACCAATATAACCAACATCATCTGTCATAACCAACATCATAACTGTCATCATAAGCAACATACCCAACATCAGAACCGTCATAACTAACTGTCATCATAACCAACATCAGAACCAACCCCAGGATGCGGCAGCCGTCATAGATACACACACCAGTTGCCAAGCACCAGAATTCTGATCACCTGACTATGGGGAAGCTGCAACGGCCACAAGTGTGAGGACCGGTTTTAAGTCCCTTTTTTTTTTAGTGGCAATCTAACGGTTATTAAACGGGACGGTTGTAAAGCCTGTGCTTGCACAATCAACGCAACTAACATAGAGATAGGCGCTCGCCAAGATTTCTTCTGCCTCTCCTCACGTTTTTTTTTTCTTTTCTTTTTTAAATGCAAATATCACCACGCCGATATAAACTTTACATGGAGATGCGCTGATGAATTGTGACAGCCCCTTAAATTGGATTACTCGGCTTTACAGATGTGCCATCCGGAAGGATATTATTCCGTCTGTGTCTTCGGGAGCGCAGAGTAAGGTCTGGGTGGCTGAGCTTCGCAACTCGAAAGAGGACATGTCTGCGGAGAGTCTCCGTCATCCGGGTCAGGGTTGTCCCAAAGGTGTTTTTCCACGAGGCAACTGGACATTCTTGTTTTTTTCTTTGAAGGCGTTTCGCTTCTCATCCGAGAAGCTTCATCAGGTTCTGACTGAATGGTGGGGAGAAATGGAAGGATTTATACTCCTTGCAGACAGCTGGTCATTTGCCTTCTTTTAGACAGTCTGTTTTCCTCAGGGTCACCCGAGTGGTGCAAATGGGTGTGTGGAGCCTTCTTGGGCCTGCTGAAAGGACCGTGTTGTAGATAGATGGTGTCGGATTCCCCCCCCCTCTGTTGAGGGAGGGGCTGTTCAATTTTGACCTACATTTAATTTAATTTAATTTATTGAGATTTCTATACCGCCCTTCTCCCTAAGGGACTCAGGGCGGTTCACAGGGCATATATAAATAACAATACAAAAATTAAAAGACAATTAAACCAATGCCCAAATTAAAACAAGAATGATAAAATAATAACAAGCCTATAAAAACCCATATACCGCCATCAGGCCAGACCTGCTAGTTCAAATAAATGGGTCTTCAACCCGCGACGGAAGGATCGGAGGTCCGATGCCGTCCGGAGCTCAACCGGCAGTTGGTTCCATAATGCCGGAGCACCCACAGAGAAGGCCCTCCCCCTGGGGGCCACCAGTCGACATTCCTTGACCGGAGGCACCCTGAGGAGGCCCTCTCTGTGGGCACGCACAGGGCGGAGGGGAGTCGACGCCGGCAGCAGGTGGTCCTCGAGGTATCGCGGACCCATGCCATGTAGGGATCATAACCAAAACCTTGAACCTTACCCGGAAGACAACTGGTAACCAATGCAGCTCACGGAGCAAAGGTGTAACATGGGAGTACCGGGAAACTCCCAAGACAACTCTCGCGGCCGCATTCTGTACCAGTTGGAGCCTCCGAGTAGTCTTCAAGGGAAGCCCCATGTAGAGAGCATTACAGTAGTCTAGGCGAGAGGTCACGAGCGCATGAGTGACCGTACATAAGGCCTCCTGGTCCAGATAGGGCCGCAACTGGCGCACCAGGCGAACCTGGGCAAAAGCCCCCCTAGTCACGGCCACTATATGATCCTCCAAAGTGAGTCGTGAATCTAGGAGGACTCCCAAGTTGCGAGCCCTATTCACAGGGGGTAAAAACTCACCCCCCATAGAAAGAGATGGAACATCCCAGGTGTCCCGGGAAGCCGGAACGCACAGCCACTCAGTCTTGTCAGGGTTGAGTTGAAGTCTGTTCCTCCCCATCCAGACCCGAACCGCCTCCAGGCAACGGGACATCACAGCGAGGGCATCACTGGGGTGGTTTGGGGTCGAAAAGAAAAGTTGGGTATCATCAGCATATTGATGATACCCAACTCCAAAACCACGAATGATCTCACCCAGCGGTTTCATATAGATGTTGAACAGGAGAGGCGAGAGAACCGACCCCTGAGGAACTCCACAAGCGAGAGACCTCGGGGCCGATCTCTGCCCCCCTGCCAACACCGACTGCGAGCGTCCCAGGAGATAGGAGGAGAACCACTGAAAAACCGTGCCTCCCACTCCCAATCCCCTGAGACGCCGCAGCAGGATACCATGGTCGATGGTATCGAAAGCCGCCGAGAGGTCTAATAGGACTAGGACAGAGGAATATCCCCTATCCCGCGCCCTCCAGAGATCATTCACCAGAGCGACCAATGCCGTCTCCGTGCTGTGCCCGGGCCTGAAACCCGATTGGTAAGGGTCCAGATAATCCGCTTCATCCAGGACCAGAGGGAGCTGATGCGCCACCACACTCTCAACAACCTTCGCAAGAAAGCGAAGGTTGGAGACTGGACGAAAGTTGCTCAATACAGCTGGGTCCAAGGCAGGCTTCTTGAGGAGAGGTCTCACCACCGCCTCCTTCAAGACGGTGGGGAAATGGCTTCTTTGACCCCTCTTTCCAACCCGTTGGGTTAGGGTTTGAAAGAGAGGTCCAAGCTCAGAAATACCAAAGACCCCACAGTCCTCCTCCTCCTCCTCCTCCTCTCTGCAAATCCCATCCCTTCTAGTACTGGTGATGTTGCCTAGTTGGGTCACAAAATGTCTGCCAGAGAACATCCAAGCTCAGAAAGACCAAGGACCCCACAGTCCTCCTCCTCCCCCTCCTCCTCCTCCTCCTCCTCCTCTTCCTCCTCCTCCTCCCCCTCCTCTCTGCAAACTCCACTCCCTTCTAGCACTGATGATATTACTTAGTTGGGTCCTGAAACATCTGCAAGAAAGCCACCAAGCCCAGAGAGCACCAAGGACCAAGGAGAGACGCAACCTAGAACTAAGGAGAAATTTCCTGACAGCGAGAACAATTAAACCAGTGGAACAACTTGCCTCCAGAAGTTGTGGGTGCTCCAACACCGGAGGTTTTTTTTAAGAAGAGATCGGACAACCATTTGTCTGACCTGCTATAGATTTCCCTGCTTGAGCAAGAGGTTGGACTAGATGACCTCTCAAGTTCCCTTCCAACTCTTGTCATTCAGCTATTACCTCTGCCCGGTGCCCTCTCTCCGTTTTCCCCCCATCCTTGGGGAGGGAGCACGTAAAGAAAGCCAGGTTTTGCTTACCCTGCTCCAATTAATATAGCCGCAGCTGAGTGGGGATTTGTGATTTTTATTTCCCTTTCAACTCCGATATGCTAATTTTGATTGGACTTTGGATGAAATCAACGGGGATCAAAGCCAGGAGGAATTTGTGCTTTTGTGCAGTGGGTTTTTCTTTCCGAGGAGATAGCCGCAAGCGAGAAGCAGGCAAGGGCGGCCCCGGCGCCGCTGAGATTAATAGAGTTAAGCCAAAAACTTTTATCATAATTGGGGCCGAATCTCCTTTTTTTAACAATAGAAGGGGAATGTCACCTAGCAGGAATCTGAGAATCCCGGCATAATTGGGTGGAAGAAAGGGAAATGCCGTCAAATCCACGGCTCAAATTTTGGCAAGGAAGATCGTCACGCAAAGCGCAGCTTTCGGATCCGGCCAATTTCTCCTTCTCGCATTTTAGCAAACAATCCATGGATAGGGAGGCTCTCCGCTCGGTCACTCACGCCTTGGTCATCTCCTGTCTGCACAGGCCGTCCTTGACTTACAGCCGTTCATTTAGTGAGTGCTTGAAGTTACAACGGCACTGGAAAAACTTGACTTATGGCTGTTTTTCACACTTACGACCGCTGCAACCTCCCCACGATCTACATGATCAAAATTCGGACACTTGACAACGGACTCCTATTTACAACGGCTGCAGGGAAGGAAGGAAGGAAGGAAGGAAGGAAGGAAGGAGGGAGAAAGGAATGAGAAGGAAGGAAGGAAGGAAGGAAGGAAGGAAGGAAGGAAGGAAGGAAGGAAGGAAAGGCAGTTGTGGTGCAGTGGTTAGAATGCAGTATTGCAGGCTGACTCTGCCCACTGCCTGCAGTTCGATGCCAACCGGCTCAAGGTTGACTTAACCTTCTCTCCTTCCAAGGTCAATAAAACGAGGACCCAGATTGTTGCGGGGGGGGGGGAAGATACGCTGTAAACCGCTTAGAGAGGGCTGCAAAGATGTCTGAAGCAGTCTATAAGTCTAAGTGCTATCGCCATTTCCGCAAACCTCTGCAAAGTTCCACCCCTTCTCCTGTGGCTATTTCCATCCATCAACCCATTTTTCCTGTCATTTTCGGATGGCAGGTGCGAATGCGGCAGTGACAACTGGAGGAATGGACAGGAGGAAGGGAAAAAAAATGAACTCAGAAAGGGGCAGCGAAGATTAAAGAAAAATTAGCAGAGACGCCGAGGGGACAGGATGAAACAAATGCCACGATTCGTGTTCTGCATCAACCTTCGGTCTTGAACCTTTTAAAGTGTCAGCCGGTGTGACAGCCAGCCTTTAAAGTTTTATAATAAAAAAGTAAAAAAAATAAATAAATAAAAGACGAGAAAAATGATTTAAAGAGAATGAAATCTTCCTCTCCGTTTGCGGGCAGAAAGACTCAGAGCCTAGAAACCATGGCGACTGGAGTGTGGAAACCCAGATATAGACATAAATGCCTGCTTTTATAAAGATTTCTTTAAACAAGGGAATGAGAATCAAGACCGAAATGCACACAGCGAAGGCATCAGTGCCCTTGGGGGGCTTACAGCAATGCAACATGTATAATATGTATTGTGTATTTAATGCGGGTTGCAGGCAGAAGGGATTTGATTACAGTTAAATATAGTTATCCCTGATTGATACTTTTGATTATCAGATTTGTATTTGTAGATACATAGGTACGAGAAGCTCTTTTGTTCCTTTGTGCTGTGTGTGTATGTGTGTGTGTTTGGTTCTACTGAATTACTACAGGTAGTCCTCAACTAATAATAATAATAACAGCAGCAGCAACAACAATAATAACAATAACAACAACAACAATAATAAATAACCAATAACAACAACAACACAACAACAACAATAACAACAACAACAACAACAACAACAATAATAATAATAATAATAATAATAATAATAATAATAATAATAATAATTTATTTATTTATTTATTTATTAAATTTGTATACCGCCCTTCTCCTGAAGGACTCAGGGCGGTGAACAGGGCAATACATATCAAAAACAAGATACAAAAATTAAAAACGATTAAATAAAATGCCCACAAAGAATAATAATAATAATAATAATAATAATAATAATAATAATAATAATAATAATAATAATAATAATAATAATAATAATAATGATGTT
This sequence comes from Vipera ursinii, assembly GCF_947247035.1. NCBI lineage: Eukaryota > Metazoa > Chordata > Lepidosauria > Squamata > Viperidae > Vipera > Vipera ursinii. The sequence continues at coordinate 86,485,222 of NC_139515.1, read as the reverse complement.
GTAATGGACCTTGGAGGTCATCTAGTCCAACCCTTGCTCAGGCAGAAAACCCTGTACCATTTTGGACAAATGGTTGTCCAGTCTCTTCTTAAAAACTTCCAGGGTTGGAGCATCCACATCGTCTGGAGGCAGGTGGTTCCACTGGTTAATTGTCCTCACTGCCAGGAAATTCCTCCTTAATTCCAAGTTGCTTCTCTCCTTGGTGAGTTTCCATCCGTTGCTTCTTGTCCTGCCTTCAGGGGCTTTGGAGAATAGCTTGACTCCCTCTTCTTTGGGGCAGCCCCTGAGATATTGGAAGACTGCTATCATGTCACCCCTAGTCCTTCTTTAAACTATCCTTCATTAAACTAAACATACCCATTTCCTGCACCCGTTCTCCATATATTTTAGCCTCCAGTCCCCTGATCATCTTTGTTGCTCTTCTCTGCGCTCTTTCTAGAGTCTCAACATCTTTTTTACATCGTGGTGACCAAAACTGGATGCAGGATTCCAAGTGTGGCCTTACCAAGGCCTTGTAAAGTGGTATTAACACTTCACGTGATCCTGATTCTATGCCTCTGTTAAAGAGGGAGTCAAGCTATTCTCCAAAGTACCCGAAGGCAGGACAAGAAGCAACGGATGGGAATTAATCCTGGAGAGAAGGAACCTTAAACTAAGGAAAACTAAGAACTAACCCTACCTGCCCTGCCTTTTTTGGAATAATTCTTTTTCGGAGATTGACCAAATACATTGAGGTAGAATTTTGGAAAATATTTTATTCCAGCTAGAAGATATTTTAGGGGAAAGGCAGAAAATAGCCAACAATTTAATGGCGTAGTAGTGGCATTGGGGTGGTTGCCATCGCTGAGCATAAATTTGGCCTTGTCTGCTACGTCAGCTAACCAAGCTGGCTTCCTTCTTTAATTTTCTGCTGGCTGGGGAATTCTGGGAGTTGAAGTCCACCCATCTCAAAGCATGCTGGCTGGGGAATTCTGGGAGTTGAGGTCCACCTATCTTAAACCATGCTGGCTGGGGAATTCTGGGAGTTGAAAACCACCCATCTCAAAGCATGCTGGCCGGGGAATTCTGGGAGTTGAAAACCACCCATCTTCAAAGCATGCTGGCTGGGGAATTCTGGGAGTTGAAAACCACCCATCTCAAAGCATGCTGGTTGGGGAATTCTGGGAGTTGAGGTCCACCTATCTCAAAGCATGCTGGCTGGGGAATTCTGGGAGTTGAGGTCCACCTATCTTAAACCATGCTGGCTGGGGAATTCTGGGAGTTGAAAACCACCCATCTCAAAGCATGCTGGCCGGGGAATTCTGGGAGTTGAAAACCACCCATCTTCAAAGCATGCTGGCTGGGGAATTCTGGGAGTTGAAAACCACCCATCTCAAAGCATGCTGGCTGGGGAATTCTGGGAGTTGAGGTCCACCTATCTTAAACCATGCTGGCTGGGGAATTCTGGGAGTTGAAAACCACCCATCTCAAAGCATGCTGGCCGGGGAATTCTGGGAGTTGAAAACCACCCATCTTCAAAGCATGCTGGCTGGGGAATTCTGGGAGTTGAAAACCACCCATCTCAAAGCATGCTGGTTGGGGAATTCTGGGAGTTGAGGTCCACCTATCTCAAAGCATGCTGGCTGGGGAATTCTGGGAGTTGAGGTCCACCTATCTTAAACCATGCTGGCTGGGGAATTCTGGGAGTTGAAAACCACCCATCTCAAAGCATGCTGGCCGGGGAATTCTGGGAGTTGAAAACCACCCATCTTCAAAGCATGCTGGCTGGGGAATTCTGGGAGTTGAAAACCACCCATCTCAAAGCATGCTGGTTGGGGAATTCTGGGAGTTGAGGTCCACCTATCTCAAAGCATGCTGGCTGGGGAATTCTGGGAGTTGAGGTCCACCTATCTTAAACCATGCTGGCTGGGGAATTCTGGGAGTTGAAAACCACCCATCTCAAAGCATGCTGGTTGGGGAATTCTGGGAGTTGAAGTCCACCCGTCTGAACGTAACCAAGTTTCAGAAATTCCACTCTCCCATGCTCAGGTGTTCAGTTCTCAATCTAGGCCATCTACAAAATCGGCCGACACATAAACAAACACATCAACCCCTTGGGCAATTGATCCATTAAGGGGCATCCATTACGATGCCTTCAGCTCCACGAGAGAAAAAAGCAGATATTAATACGGGATAAACACTCTTTTCAACCAACTCTGCCTTTCCACGATCAATAACGCAGCAGCCCACCGAATGCAGCAAGCAAAAGTTGCTTACTGCTTGTGTTTATGCAGACATAAATATCATTATCGACACGGCCAGGGAACTGAGGCTCAGATAACCAAAGCAGGGGGGGCGGTTTCGAGTTACCCACGACAGAGAGCCGAGGGAATCCAATACCAAGTCCCTGGAGCCGGTACTACCTGGCTTCTTTTATCGACTGACAGCTGCAAATGAATGCCAGGGATTATTTTTTTGTTTCTGTGGATATATAAATATTTGGAACGGAGACGATCTTTTTCGGGAAGGCCCAAGGGACAGGGAGACGGAGCAAACAATAATAATAATAATAATAATAATAATAAAAAAAAAATTACATCCCCTCCCCCTCCCTCCCGATCTGTCTGCCTCTAAATATCCCATCCTTAAAATAAATGCATCTGTTTCTTTTCAATATGGTGGGCACTTCTTTCTTTTCCACCCCTGCATAGAAGAATTCACAGAAATGCATCAGACGAAATTTTCAATCAATCAAAAAACAGAGAGGGGAGTTGGGAGTAACTAATTCCTCCTCAGTTCCAGGTTGCTTCTCTCCTTGATTAGTTTCCATCCGTTGCTTCTTGTCCTGCCTTTGGGTGCTTTGGAGAAGAGCTTGACTCCCTCTTCTTTGGGGCAGCCGCTGAGATACTGGAAGACTGCTGTCATGTCTCCCCTCGTCCTTCTCTTCATTAAACTGGACAGACCCAATTCCAGCAACCGTTCCTTGTATATTTTAGCCTCCGGTCCCCTAATCATCTTCGTTGCTCTTCTTAAAAACCTCCAATATTGGAGCACCCATAACTTCTGGAGGCAAGCAGTTCCACTGGTTAATTGTTCTCACTGTCTGGAAATTTCTTCTCAGTTCCAGGTTGCTTCTCTCCTTGGTGAGTTTCCATCCGTTGCTTCTTGTCCTGCCTTCAGGCGCTTTGGAGAACAGCTTGACTGCCTCTTCTTTGGGGCAGTCCCCGAGAGATTGGAAGACTGCTATCATGTCACCCCTCGTCCTTCTCTTCATTAAACTAGACCAGGGGTCTTCAAACCTGGCCCTTTGATGACTTGTGGACTTCAACTCCCAGAATTCCTCAGCCAGGGAGTTGAAGTCCAGAAGTCATAAAAGGGCCAGGTTTGAAGACCCCTGAACTAGACATGCCCAATTCCAGCAACCGTTCTTCATATGTTTTAGCCTCCCGTCCCCTGATCATCTTTGTTGCTCTTCTCTGCACTCTTTCCAGAGTCCCCACATCTTTGTTTTACATTATGGTGACCAAAACTGGCTGCAGGATTCCAAGCGTGGCCTTACCAAGGCCTTGTAAAGTGGTATTAACACTCCACGTGATCTTGATTCTATCCCTCTGTTAAAGAGGGAATCAACCTATTCTCCAAAGCGCCTGAAGGCAGGATAATAAGCAAGGGATGGGAATTAATCAAGGAGAGAAGCAACCTGGAACTAAGGAGGAATTCCCTGACAGTGAAAACAATTAATCAGTGGAACGACTGGCCTCCAGAAGTTGTGGGGACCCCATCACTGGAGGTTTTTAAGAAGAGGTTGGACAACCATTTGTCTGAAATGATATAGGGTTTCCTGCTTGAGCTGGAGGTTGGACTAGATGACCTCCAAGGTCCCTTCCAACTCTGTTATTCTATTCTATTCTATTCTATTCTATTCTATTCTATTCTATTCTATTCTATTCTATTCTATTCTATTCTATTCTATTCTTTTTTCGCTCTCTTTCTTTCTCATTTTTTCTTTCCTTCCTTTCTGTTTTCTTTCTTTCTTTCTTTCTTTCTTTCTTTCTTTCTTTCTTTCTTTCTTTCTTTCTTTCTTTCTTTCTTTCCGCTTTTTTGCTGTTTGGTTGTTTTGGTAATTGCTTCTTGAACATCTCTGAGAGACAGCAAGAGATGAAGGCAAGACCTTCGGCCTGCTCTTATTGCCTTGTTCAAAAAAGAAAGACAATCAAAAGCAGAAAACAAAAAAAATGGAAATTTTTCACCTGTCCTTTTTTTTTTTTGCTGTGGAACAACAGCTTTTTATTTCTTTTTTTTCCCTTCAGCACCCTTCTGCACTCATCCGGGTGTCATTGGAAAGGAATTTCCTTCTTATTAAATGCACCCATCTCAGCAGGAGGACAAAAATGATTGAAAACACGCTTCTAAAGTCTGTGGCTTGTTCTAACAAGATGTTCCCATTTGGAATTATTTTGTCTGGATAGATTGGTGCTGTGATGTAAAAGATAAAGGTAAAGGTTCCCCCGCACACGCGTGCTAGTCGTTTCCGACTCTAGGGGCCGGTGCTCATCTCTGTTTCAAAGCCGAAGAGCCAGCGCTTGTCCGAGGACGTCTCCGTGGTCATGTGGCCAGCATGACTAGATGCCAAAGGCGCACAGAACGCTGTTCCCTTCCCACCGTAGTGGTCCCTATTTTTCTACTTGCATTTTTATGTGCTTTCGAACTGCTAGGTTGGCAGAAGCTGGGACGAGTAACAGGCGCTCACTCTGCTACGCGGCACTCGGGATTCGACCCGCCAAACTGCCGACCTTCTGATCGACAAGCTCAGTGTCCTAACCCACTGAGTAGAAGCAGGTTAAAAAAAAGGGACACTTTTTGTTGTTGTTGTTGCCTGTGCTTTGATTGAGGTAGAGGGAGCAAACGGAGTTGGGCTAACAACCTTCCCATACATGCTGCTTTTGTTTTACTTTGCGGAAAAATATCACTTGATTTAATTTTGTATCGAGTTTTGCGAAGGCTTTTGCGAAACCCGTAGAAATTAAGACAAGCTAATGCAGAACAGGAAGGAAGGAAGGAAGGAAGGAAGGAAGGAAGGAAGGAAAAGGAAAGGAAAAGGAAGGGAGGGAAGGAAGAGAGGGAAAGATGGAAGAAAAAGAAAAAGAAAGAAAGAAGGAAAAGAAAGAGAAAGAAAAAAGAGAAAGAAGAAAAAGAAAGAAAGAAAGAGGAAAGGAAGGAAGGGAGGAAGGAAGAGAGGGAGAGAAGAAAGGAAGGAAGGGAAAGAGAGAAAAAGAAAGAGAAAAAAAGAAAGAAGGAAAGAGGGAAAGAAAGAAAGAAAGAAAAGGGGGAAAGAAAGGATAGAAAAACTCTCTACAGTGATTTACAGCCCTCTCTAAGCGGTTTACAGAGTCAGCATCTGGTCCCTCGACTTACCGTCCTTTCAAGGCTGAGTCAACCTTGAGCCCAGTCAGGATCGAACTGCTGGCAGTGGGCAGTGTCAGCCTGCAATACTGCATTCTAACCACTGCACCACCAGGATCCTTCCTTCCTTCCTTCCTTCCTTCCTTCCTTCCTTCCTTCCTTCCTTCCTTCCTTCCTTGCTTCCTTCTTTCCTTCCTTCCTTCCTTGCTTGCTTGCTTCCTTCCTTCCTTGCTTGCTTCCTTCCTTGCTTCCTTGCTTCCTTCCTTGCTTCCTTGCTTCCTTCCAACTTACCAATAGCACTTTGACTTGTATACCGCCCCACAGTGCTTTACAGCCCTCTCTGAGAGTCAGCCTGTTGCCCCCCCTCTCTCCCCAACAATCTGGGTCCTCCTTTGACCGACCTCGGAAGGATGAAAGGCTGAGTCAGCCTTGAGCCCAGTCAGGATCGAACTCCTGACTGTGGGCAGAGTTTGCCTGCAACCCTGCCTTCTAACCACTGTGCCACCCTGGGCTCCTTAAAAAGGCAACCCTATGCCGGGAGGAAGGAGCAAGGGAAGGCCTCTAGTCTATCCGTCATCTATTAATAAGTCCGTGCAGGCCCATCAGGTTGGGGTGACTGGTGGTTGTCTGAAGGTCCTTGCCGATGATCCATCACTCGTCCAAGGACATTGGGCCATTCTTCCAGGCTCTCTCCATTCATCTTCTCCTTCCTTTGGCCATCATCCTTGTCTCTGCTCGAGTCAATCACTCACTCCCATCGTGGGCCCGAAGGGTGTGAGAACCTGCTCTCTTGATTAGTGCCAGGAGGCAGAGAATGGATTGATTAGTCCTCCATTTGCAGCGTGCGGGAGTCTTGGTAACCGGCTCCCGATCCATAATTCAAAGATGTTTAGCTTCTTTCTCGCTCTGGCTTAACTGTCCATTTTCACGGTCCTCTCTGTCTCTCTCTCTCTCTCTCTCTCCCTCCCTCCCTCCCTCCCTCTCTCTCTCTCTCTCTCCCTCTCTCTCTCCCTCTTCCCCTCGGAAAACATTGATTAGCCAGCCTATTAATTCTGCATGAAAGCATCGGCCTGGCAGGTTTCACAGAGGTGTGATTGACAGAGGAGAGGCGGGCTAGGCAGGAGTAGAACAGGGAAGGACGGGAGGGTGGGGAGAAGTTTCTCGCCATTGGGCAGATGTTCCCCCAAGCTTCTCTGCCAAACTGTTAGGAAAGCTGTTTTTGACCTCCTCACTGCTGTTTTTGCTGTGGATTGCCCTTCTCTCCTTATTCCGTGGGTTTGCGGTATCCATACTGGTGGTGGCCACTGAGGAGTAACTTAGTGCAGTATTTCTCAACCGTAGTGATTTCAAGACTTCAACTCCCAGAATTCCTCACCCCACCTTCTTCTCCATCCATCCGTCCATCCATCCATCCATCCATCCAGTATCTATCTATCCATCTATTTATTCATCCATCCAGCTATACATTCATTCATCATCCACCCATCCATCATCCATCCAATTATCTATCTATCTATCTATCTGTCTATCTATCTATCTATCTATCTATCTATCTATCTATCTATCTATCTATCTATATCCATCCATCCATCCATCCTCCATTCATTATTCATCAATCCATCCATCCAATATCTAATTATCCATTATCTGTCCATCTCTCCATCCATCCATTATTTATCTATCTATCCATCCATCCATCCATCCATCTATCCATCCATTATCTATATATCCATCCATCTATATATCTATCCATCCATTCATTATCCATCCATCCATCCAGTATCTAATTATCCATTATCTATCCATCTGTCCATCCATCCTTTAATTATCTATTCATTCATTATCTATCTATCTATCTATCTATCTATCTATCTATCTATCTATCTATCTACTGTATCTATCTATCTATCTCTATATCCATCCATCCATCTATCCATCCATGATCTATACATTCATCCATCCTCTATATATCTCTCCATCCATTCATCATCCATCCCTCCATCCCTCCATTTAGTTATCCATCCATTATTTATCCATCCATCCATCCACCCATTACCTATCTATCCATACATAATCTATCCCTCTATCCATCTCTCCATTCATTCCTCCATCCATCCACTCTGCACGCGTGGTGTGTTTGCCTCTTTTGATAATGGGCGCCTGACACTCTTCCTGGCATGGATGGGGCAGAATTTGCCCAGCCCCCTCTGGATGGGTTTCTAAGAGGTCGACCGTTGCGTCACTTTGCCCAGCAGTACGTTGATGGAGACCAAGGTTTAAGAAGAGCCAATTCGGTTGATCAGATTAGAGCCACGGATTGTTATAAACAATAACCGACCCACCAGCAGTCTGAGCGTGGAAAAGCCAATTACAAACACGAATCAAGCCATTAACTCATCTTGATGTTTCGGCTGGCTGCACGATGCGCCGAGATGCGCAGCCGTGCTCTCTCTCCTTACTTGAATTCACGTTGGCAAAGGACCCTGGATGAGTCTAAACTCCTTTACGGCAATTTACACCACCCGTCTCGAACCATGAAGAAAGTGATCTAAGCCCCGGATTACTGTCTTGGTTTCCATTCATGTTATTTATGATTCATCTTAGGCTGTTTGCGTTCTTTTATTTCATCCTTTTTTTCTTTTCGCCAAAGGAAGGCCGAAAGAAGTGTGAATAATCAATTTCCTCACTGGAATTAAAAAAAACAAAACAAAAAAACCGGCTCTTGTTAAATGAAGAGGGAGGCGTGATCCATCATACGAAGTGAGGCGAGATATCCACAATTTGATTAGCATATGGTGCCTTTGGGAAGGCAATTAAGGATCTGGGGACTGGCTTTCTTTGACAGAAAGAAGCCCGGGTTGTCCGACTTTGGCAACTTTTAAGACCTGTGGGCTTCAAACTCCCAGAATTCCCCAGCCGGCATGGTAGTTGAAAGTCCACAAGTTTTAAATGTCTATGGAGCGTCTCCGACATCTGTGTCATGGTTGTCCCAAAGGTGCTAACGAAACTTTCTTGTTTTTCTTTGAAGGGGTTTTGCTTCTCATCCCAGAAGCTTCTTCAGCTCTGACTGGATGATGGAGAGTGGGAGGATTTATACTCCTTGCAGACGGCTGGTCATTTGCATTCTTTCTGAGGTTCGTTGAGGACTCTTGGAGGTTTGTCTGTGTCCTCAGGGTCACCGGAGTGGTGCAAATGGGTGTGGAGCCTTCTTGGCTGCAGGACGTTTTCTGCCCTGGGCACATACACATTTGCGCAACTCAGGTGACCCTGAGGACATAGATAAACCTCCAGGTGGCCTCAACAACTCACTAAAAGAATGCAAATGACCAGCTGTCTGCAAGGAGTCTAAATCCTTCTATTCTCCACCATCCAGTCAGAGTTGAAGAAGCTTCTTGGGTGAGAAGGGAAACGACTTCAAAGAAGAACAAGTAAGTCCAGCTGAAAAAGAACTTTTGGGATCGAAGTCCTAGGTTTGCTAAAGTTGGACGCTCCTGGTATAAGCTATGAGGAACATAGAATTTGAAAGAGACCCAGTCAGTGTTTAAGGGCCAAAATCCAAGATTTCCAAAGAAACTTCCTTGAATCGTTATTAATTCAGTTGCAGGACGAGGATGTCCTAGCACTGGTGATGTTAGTTCGTTTGGGAATGAAACGTCTGCAAGAACACCGCCAAGCTCGGAAAGCACCAAGGAGCTCACACAACACGGGTCCCATTGTGGTTCTCAGACAACAAAAGGAAACTTTTAAAAAAACACCACAATAACGTGGCTTTCTTACAATTAGGAGATTCCATTCCGTGGAGCAGAGTATGATAGCCACGTTCCAATTTTTTTCTTACTTTGCCCCCCCCCCCAAAAACCTCCTGCATTTGCTGGTATGGGTTATTTTTGTTGTGATTCAGGGTCAGCCTGTGGGTTCGGCAGTTGGGTTGGACGACTCAGAGGAGGAGGTGGGGGGTGTTGAAGACCTTGCTGAGGGGGTTGAAGATCTTGCTGATGAGAGCCCTCAGCCAGGCCCCTCCCACTTGGTCACCATGGAGACCCAGCTGTGTGAGCCTGACAGCGTGGATGAAGATGACCCACAGCTGGCCCTGTTCAAGGACGCCCGACGCAGGAGGCAGTCAATTAGGAGTAAACAGAGGAAGGCAATGGGGCTCCTCGGAAGGAGGCAGAGAGAAGCCACGCCCTGAACTCTATATAAGGGGAATGTGTGGGGAGGGCTGGTTTGCTGAAGGCAACCGCTCGGATAGTGTTTCAAAGCTCCTGTTTCTTGGTTCGTGTCTTGTTTGTTTTTGTAGTAATAAATTTGGCAGGCGTAATTCCAGCCTCTTGCCGTTTGTAAAGGGGTTGCCTTTTCTGCAGGGCCGGTAGCAGGCTGATACAGAACAATTTTAGGGGTATTTTTCCTGATCCTTCCTATCTCTCCTTGTCCCCAGACGTGCTAATTTAAAAGTGGGTGCTCCTTAATTTAACTGCCCGAAGCCAATACAATTAGTAAAACCATTCCAAATCGACGCGGTTTTTTTTTCCTTTTAAAAAAACACAAAAAACCCCCAGGTTTTTAATGAAGACCCAGTAGACCTTTTCAGGCTTGGCAAAAACGAAATGTCAAAGCTTTTCGATGCGGTTTGAAGGTTTGGGAATGTATTTTTGTTTCTTGAGTGTGTATAAAGGAATTTTTAAAGAGCTGAGGGGATAGCAAAAGTCTTACTTCCTCCTCTTCCTCCTCCTCCTCTTCCTCCTCCTCTTCCTCTTCCTCCTACTTTCTTTTCTCTCCTTAACTTCTCCTTCTCCTCTCAATTCTCCTTACTCCTCCTCCTCCTCCTCCTCCTCCTCCTCCTCCTCCTCCTCCTCCTGGATGATGGAAGACTGACATTTGTAGATCACATTTCTGATATTTCCCTCCAATCTCCTTCACCTGGGTGGCATTTACCAGTTAATTAAACCCTACATTGTTCCTTTCCCGCATGCTCCCACGCTGCAAGTTTTTAAAGAAGAGACTGGACAGCCGTTTTTTCCGAAATGGTATATAGGGTTTCCTGCCTGAGCAGGGGGTTGGACTAGATGACCTCCAAGGTCCCTTCCAACTTTACGATTATGATTATGATTATCCACTGCGGAGAAAAATCCCACGGGCTCGGAGCCAGTTTGATGCAGTGCTCATTTCCACCCAGGCAGTCCTCGCCTGACGACCGCAATTCAGCCCAACATTTCTGTCGCAAAGCGACCTTTCTAGCCGCCGTCGAGAAAGTGAGCCACGGCAGGTGCTCAGTGAGCAACGCGGTTGTAAGTGAATCTAGCTTCCCCATTCACATTGCCTGTCAGGAGGCCACCAAAGGGGATCACACGGCCCTCGGACGGTGCAACCGTTGTCAACCCGAGCCCGGCGCGAAGTGTCGGAATTTTGACGGCGTGACCCTGGGGATGCTGCGGTGGCCCTAAGGGCGAAAAACAGCCCCAAGCCGCTTTTCCCGTCCCACCGCAACTTCAAAGTAAATGAACGGTGGCAAGTCAAGGACCACCAGTACAGTTATGACTTCCAAGGTCACCTCAACTTGGGATGCACTTTTTAGGAAACTCACAATTTCTCCTCGATAGATTGCGTCTTTGATTGAAGGACTTCTATCTGCCGCGTGGGAGAGTCCAGCTTTGGAGGATTTCTCCGGCAGAACTGGAAAAGGGTTCCTGCTTGAAATTCGGCAGAACCTCTAGTTTCCCAGGAAGGAACTGCTGTGGATCGATTCTCCGAAATAATAATAACAAGAAGGGGGGGTGGCGGGCATGGCAGCGGAATAGAAGAGAAAGAAGTGGAGAAGGTAACAACGCAGAAAGAGCCGCAAATAGAACTGGAAGCGACAGTGGTGAAGAAAGCCAAGGTAATGCTAACAGTAATAGGTGCAAAGTCCTTGGTGCTCTCTGAGCTTGCTTGTCTTCTTGCAGACGTTTCATGACCCAACTAGGTAACATCATCAGTGCTAGAAGGGAGCGGGGTTGAGGAGGAGGAGGAGGAGGAGGAGGAGGAGAGGAGATGGATTGTCCATGAGTTGCCCATCTATCCCCTCCTTTATTCCTTTAATGAAAGGAATCCAGTGCGTATCAACCATGCCAGGTCAAAGTGGCTGGGAAGATACCCTGGGAGTGCAAGGGAAGGAGTGATGGATACTGGGGGTGGAGTTAAGAGAGGGATCAGCCTGGAATCTCTACACAATCACCTTTGAACTTAGTCCAACCCTCCTTGAATTCCATTGATCCATCTCTAACCCCAGACAAGTGCTAACTCTTAGTTGAGGAGTTTTTAGTTGAGGAGGTTTAAAATTCGATTGCTTGATTGATTGCAAAAAATAAATAAACAAACAAATCTCGAATCATTTCATTTTCTGGGTACACCCATTACTTCAAAACATGAAGCCATCAAACAGCTGACTTTTGTACAACGTGTCAAGTCCCCGGACAGCTAATCAAGGTTGAAAGTATCCAGTGTGTTTTCTGAACACAGCCACAAGATGCATAAGTGACTTGAATATATTGTGCAAATGCAGCATGAGGCCGTTTATCTAAATGTTTGCAGGTATTTTGGGATTAAAATCTTAAAAGCCGAACAGCGTGTGACGTACAGGTATTATACTTTGCAGGAGATTCATTAACCAGCAGGTGCCATTTGAACCGCTGCTCTTAATAAGTTTAATTTATATATTGCTGCTATGCCCTTTTTAAGTTGGTCTCTTTGTTCTTGCAGCATATGCGTACCCAATGGGTTTTTAGCTTTTTCCCATGAAGAAAAGGACTTATTTGCCATTTGAGAGGCCTTGAATTTAAGAAACACGTCTCGGACAGGGATGGATCAGCAAAAGTGTGTGGTGTGAGCAGTGGGATACTCTAAAATGTAATGATCTTACTTCCAAACTCTGGGGTCCTTTCTAAGATCTGGAAATGATCCAGAGAAATGTTGTAAATTGCTCCAGACATTTCAGCCGTGTTTGGTGGGTACAGAAAGAGAGAGACACAGACACACAGACAGACAGACAGACAGACAGACACACACACACACACATGCACAATCACAGAGAGAGAGAGAGAGAGAGAGAGAGAGAGAGAAGAAAAAAGTGATTAAAGGCAGGAAGGAAGGAAGGGAAAAGGGATGGATGGAGGGAGGGAGGGAGGGAGGAAGGAAGGAAGGAAGGAAGGAGAAAGAGGAAAGAATGAATTCAAGAAGGGGAAAAAGAAAGGGAAGGAAGAAAGGAGAGAAATAGAGAGAGAGAGAGGAAAGGAAGAAATAGGAAGGAAGGAAGTGAGAGAGGAAAGGAAGGAAGGAAGGAAGAGAAAAGGAAAAAAGAAAATAAAAAAGAAAGGGAGAGGGAAGGAAGGAAAGGAAGAGAAAGAGGAATGAACGAAGTCAAGAAGGGGAAAGAGAAGAGGGAGGGAGGGAGGAGAGAAAGAAAGAAAGAGGAAAGGAAGGAAAGAAGAAAAAGGAAGGAAGGAAGGAAGAGGGAGAGAGGAAAGGAAGGAAGGAAGGAAGGAAAGAAAAGAAGGGAGAGAGAAAAAGAAGGGAGAGAGAAAAAGAAAAAAAAAGAAAAGATGGCTTCGTTGTGCATTGATATTGCACGTTGCTGGTGAAGAACCACAGCTAATTTCCCGTACTTTTCAATTTTTACTGAAGGCAGATAAGCAAAAACGCCCAGTAGGAATAGAAAGGAAAAAAAAATGCTGTATATTTCGTCCCTGGGAGGAACAGAAGTCCCTTTTAGGCAGCCAGTGGGGCAGGGCGCAAGGCCTGGCCGGCTTCCCCGGCTCCCGCAGAACTTCCACGAAGGCCTTCAAGGAACAGCCTCCTCTGCAAAGTGCTGGGAGCTTGCAGGGGGTGTTTCTCCTGCCATGAAATGCTCTGGGTGAGAAAACGGAATGTGACCTTGGGGTGAAGACATAGTGAAGTTCTTTTCGATCCCACAGTCCTCCTCCTCCTCCTCCTCCTCTCTGCAACCCCCCCTCCCTTCTAGCACTGGTGATGTTCCGTAGTGGGGTCATGAAATGTCTGCAAGAAAACAACCAAGGTCGGAGAGCACCAAGACCCCACAGTCCTCCTCCTCCTCCTCCTCCTCCTCCTCCTCCTCCTCCTCCTCCTCCTCCTCCTCCTCCTCCTCACAGGTCCACTCCCTTCTATTGCTGATGATGTTACCTAGTTGGGTGATGAAACGTCTGCATGAAAGCCACCAAGCTCAGAGAGCACCAAGGACCCCACAGTTCGCCTCTTCCTCCTCCTCCTCCTCCTCCTCTTCCTCCTCCTCCTCCTCCTCCTCCTCTCCACAAACCCCCTCCCTTCTATTGCTGATGATGTTACCTAGTTGGGTGATGAAACGTCTGCATGAAAACCACCAAGCTCACAGAGCACCAAGGACCCCACAGTTCTCTTCCTCCTCCTCCTCCTCCTCCTCCTCTTCCTCCTCCTCCTCCTCCTCCTCTCCACAAACCCCCCTCCCTTCTATTGCTGATGATGTTACCTAGTTGGGTGATGAAACGTCTGCATGAAAACCACCCAGCTCAGAGAGCACCAAGGACCCCACAGTTCTCCTCCTCCTCCTCCTCCTCCTCCTCCTCCTCCTCCTCCTCTCACAAACCCCACTCACTTCTAGCATTGATGATGTTGCCTAGTTGGGTCATGAAACATCTACAAGAAAACAACGAAATTCAGAGAGCACCAAGGACCCCACAGTTGTCCTCCTCCTCCTCCTCCTCCTCCTCCTCCTCCTCCTCCTCCTCCTCATCTCTGCAAACCCCACTCCCTTCTAGTACTGCTGAGGTTTCTTAGTTGGGTCATAAAACGTCTATGTAAGAAATCAACCAAGCTGGGAGTACACCAAGGAGATGTTTCTATTCATCTCAAAGGGACAACTTCCACCTGACATCCCCAAAAACTTCCAGGATTATGAAGACAGCGGAATCACTTACACGATAGTATTCCCCCCCCCTCTTTTATTATCTATTAGAAAGATCAGAAGAGACCAAGAGGAAACTTATTCAGAAAACAGACTTGCCAAAGACTTCAAAATGCAGAGATTCCATCCTAGCCCGTTCCATAGTTTGACTCTCATCTTTGATTTAAGCTTGGAGGTTTTATATTAGCCTTTGGAGAGAAGATTAATTTCAGCAAATTCTCCCCTCTCTTTTTTCTTTTCCTTTTCCTGCACTAATGTGAATTTGAAAGGATCCCGGCTCTGGACTGCTGTGATTTTGTTTTGCAAGCTAATAACCCAAAGCAGGGACCATCCATTTTGCAGCTGACAAAGTCTGTCCTTAAACTAAGCGGTTGGTTTTTTTGTGGGGTTTTTTTTTTTGCATGCTGATCTGCCTGCCCTTCGTTTTTGGAGAAAATTACATTTCCAAGGAGCAAAATAATATTAAGTGCTTTTTTAAGCGTAGCCCATCCCCTGCCTCGGCCAGCTGTTTTGCATCGCTTCAGCTTCTGCTCTGGATGACACTCTTCTCTCCCCCACCCCCACCCTGATATTCTGGTGGAGGGGGGGGGTTGAATCACTGTTCCTTTGCTCAGGACTGTGGAACATGGAAGCTAGGTTTTCACTTGGGTCCTCTGCAGTGCTGGACCTTGCAATCAGGAGATGGTGGGGCAGCCTTGACCTCATACAGTATGTGAACAACTGGATCTGCTTCGGGTTGATAGGATCGAGATGAGAGGAACCAGGGGGGACATGATAGCAATCTTCCAATCTCTCAGGGGCTGCCCCAAAGAAGAGGGAGTCAAGCTATTCTCCAAAGCCCCTGAAGGCAGGACAAGAAGCAACGGATGGAAACCAACCAAGGACAGAAGCAACCTGGAACTAAGGAGAAACTTCCTGACAGTTAGAACAATTAACCAGTGGAACAACCTGCCTCCAGAAGTGGTGAATGCTCCAACACTGGAAGTCTTTAAGAAGAGACTGGACAGCCATTTGTCTGAAATGGTATAGGGTTTCCTGCCTGAGCAGGGGGTTGGACTAGATGACCTCCAAGGTCCCTTTCAACTCTGCTATTCTATTCTATTCTATTCTATTCTATTCTATTCTATTCTATTCTATTCTATTCTATTCTATTCTATTCTATTCTATTCTATTCTATTCTATTCTATTCTATTCTATTTATTTTCTATATTATTCTATTCTATTCTGTTCTGTTCTATTCTAATCCAATCCCTATATTCTATTCTATTCTATTCTATTCTATTCTATTCTATTCTATTCTATTCTATTCTATTCTATTCTATTCTATTCTATTCTATTCTATTCTATTCTATTCTATTCTATTCTATTCAAGATCCTGTGAAGTGATGGTACTACTTCATACTGCACTGGTGAGGCCACACTATTACTGTGTCCAGTTCTGGTCACCACAATACAAAAAAGATGTTGAGACTCGGGAAAGAGTGCAGAGAAGAGCAACCCAGAGGATCAGGGGACTGGAGGCTAAAACACGTGAAGAACGGTTGCAGGAATTGGATAAGTCTAGTTTAATGAAGAGAAGGACCAGGGTTGACATGATATCTGAAGGGCTGTCACACACAAAAAAGGGGTTTGTGTGTGTCTATGTATTCTCCAAAGAACCAGAGGATGGAAGTAACGGATGGAAAATAACCAAGGAGAGAAACAACCTAGAACTAAGAAAAAAAATCTCCTGACAGTGAGAACAATTAACCAGCGGAACGACTTGTCTCGAGAAGCTGTGGGTGCTCCATCACTGGAGGTTTTAAAGAAATGACTGAACCCATGCTTTTTTTGCCCTCAGTTACCTTCATTCCCCTCCCTCCCCTTTCCTTCCTTCCCTCCTTCCTTCCTTCCTTCCTTCCTTCCTTCCTCCCTCCCTCCCTCCCTCCTTCCTTCCTTCCTTCCTTCCTTCCTTCCTTCCTTCCTTCCTTCTTTCCTTCCTTCCTTCCATCCTTTCCTCCCTCCCTCCCTTCCCTTCCACTCTCCCTCCTTCCTTCCTTTCCTTCCTCCCTCCCTTTCCACCTTCCCTCCTTCCTTCCTTCCTTCCTTCCTTCCTTCCTTCCTTCCTTCCTTCCATCCATCCTTTCCTCCCTCCCTCCCTTCCCTTCCACTCTCCCTCCCTCCTTCCTTCCTTTCCTTCCTCCCTCCCTTTCCACCTTCCCTCCCTCCCTCCCTCCTTCCTTCTTTCCTTCCTTCCTTCCTTCCTTCCCTCCCTCCCTCGCTCCCTTCCTTTCTTCCTTCCTTCTTCACATTCCTGAACTGCTCGTCTCCCTCAAAGAGAGATTCTTGGCAAGGGCAGTGTGACTTGCAAGTGAAACCATGGCTTAACGTCGCTGAGGAAGCGATCCCTGGAACCCGAAAACGAAACAGGGCGAGTCACAGCACACAGCCCCCGGTGTCATGGCAATGAGAGCAAAAGGGAAGAAGGGATAAATTGAGGCTGAGAAAGAGCCCACGCATCACGCATGACTGGGAAGAGTTAGCATATTATTATTATTATTATTATTATTATTATTATTATTATTATTATTATTATTATTATCATCATCATCATCATCATCATCATCATCATCATCATCATCATCATTGAACATATATGCTAATTATAAAGCCAGTATCCAGATTTACTGTAGATTTCCTTGTTTATGGGGTAGGAAACGCAGCTGGGCCATTCCTTAGATGGATGAGTCCAAAAGGCTTCCAACTCCTCTCATATTGGATAATTTGTCAGGAAGCTGTAGGGAAGTGGCACTTTAAACAGCAGGTTCCCAAAGGGAATATATTTGTTAAACATTATAATTATCCTTCAGTGCTGATCTGTACCGCAATTCAATTCAGACGGATGCTCATTACCATTTCTGAAACGAAGCTTTCATTTAGGTAAGGCGCACAATTATACATCTTGATTAGGTCACTCGTCCCTGGAGCTTTTGGGTTATTTATTATTAGGAGTTGTGTGTGTGTGTGTGTGTGTGTGTGTGTGTGTGTGTGTGTCCCCTGCCGTCTTGCAGAGTGGGCCACGGAGCGGAGCCTCCATCCGTCCGATGCTTTTTTTGCTCCTTGTCTGGGAAAAAAATATCATCTCAGTGGCTAAAATGTACCACATTTAGTGTGCCATCTATGTGTACTGTGCCTACTAGAGCCACTTTGGGCTAGCGGTGAAGGCACCAGGTTCAAAAGCGGGAGACGGTGAGTTCTAGTCCCGTCTTAGGCATGAAAGGCGGCTGGGTGACTTTGGGCCAATCACCAGGAGACTGAGAGTTCTAGTCCCACCTTAGGCATGAAAGCCGGTTGGGTGAGTTCAGGCCATTCACCAGGAGACTTGAGAGTTCTAGTCCCGCCTTAGGCATGAAAGGCAGCTGGGTGACTTTAGGCCATTCACCAGGAGACTTGAGAGTTCTAGTCCCGCCTTAGGCATGAACGGCAGCTGGGTGACTTTGGGCCAATCACCAGGAGACTTGAGAGTTCTAGTCCCGCCTTAGGCATGAAAGGCAGTTGGGTGACTTTGGGCCAATCACCAGGAGACTGAGAGTTCTAGTCCCACCTTAGTCCCACCTGAAAGCCAGTTGGGTGAGTTCAGGCCATTCACCAGGAGACTTGAGAGTTCTAGTCTCACCTTAGGCATTTAAAGCTGGTTGGGTGAGTTCAGGCCATTCACCAGGAGACTTGAGAGTTCTAGTCCCGCCTTAGGCATGAAAGGCAGCTGGGTGACTTTGGGCCAATCACCAGGAGACTTGAGAGTTCTAGTCCCGCCTTAGGCATGAAAGGCAGCTGGGTGACTTTGGGCCAATCACCAGGAGACTGAGAGTTCTAGTCCCACCTTAGGCCTGAAAGCCAGTTGGGTGACTTCAGGCCATTCACCAGGAGACTTGAGAGTTCTAGTCCCGCCTTAGGCATGAAAGGCAGCTGGGTGACTCTGGGCCATTCACCAGGAGACTTGAGAGTTCTAGTCCCACCTGAGGCCTGAAAGCCGGTTGGGCCAATCACCAGGAGACGGTGAACTCTTATCCCACCTTAAGCAAGAGAGCTGGTTGGATGATTTGGGGCCAATCACCAGGAGATGCGGGTATGCTAGTCCCTCCTTAGGAAAGAAAGCTGACTGGAGGGATTTTCAGCCCATCACCTAGAGAGGATGAGTTCTAATCCCGCCTTAGCCATTCGCTCTGTCAGTTCAGCGAGGGTGGTTTGTTGTTCAGCAAATCCATTGTCTGCAAAGGGCGCTTTTCACTGGAAACCAGAGGTAGATGCTGGTTTCCAACAAAAACGTCATCGATTGTGGTCCTAGGACCGCAGGATGCTACAAAAGGGCTGTAAATTTGGTCCATTGTCCAAGCGTCCAAAATGTAGCCCCACGAGGTTGGGCAGCAGCTGTCAGAAGTTCGAATCCGAGTCTTAATTAGCCTGGGGAGGTGTGTTGTAACGTCAAATGGTTGCTAAGCAACCGGCTGTAAATGGCTGTAAATGTATGCAAATACAGGCAGTTCTCAACTTACAGCCACCCATTTAGTGACCGTTCAGAAAAAAGGGGACCTGACCAGTTTTCACACACTCACACTCACACACACAATCACAGCATCCCGGCGGTTGCGTGATCAACAATTCGGGCATGCGTTTATGATGGTTGCGGTGTCCCGGGGGGTCACGTGATCACCCGTGTAGCTTCCCCAACCGATTTCTGACAAGCCAACTCAAAGGTGGGGGGGGGAGCCCGATTCGTTTAACGACCGCCCGATTCACTTAATGATGGCAGCGATTCGTTGAACAACCTTGGCAAAAACGGTCGGGAAAAACGGGGGCACCCCTCCCCAACCGATTTCCGACAAGCAAACTCAAAGAGGGGAGGGGAGCCTGATTCGTTTAACGACCGCACGATTCACTTAACGACGGCCGCGATTCATTTCACAACCGTGGCAAAAAGGGTCGCAAAACGGGGCAAACCTCACCGAACAGCTGTCCTGCTTAGCAACGGCGATGTTTAGGCTCAATTGCTGTCGTAATTCGAGGACTTAACATGCCTGCAAACAGTTTATAAAAATGTTGATGCCCTGATCTGGCCCACTCTTGTAAACGCTTCACTGTACCGCAGGCTGGAGGTTTTGACGGCGAGACTTTATTATTAATAATCCAACTGATAGATGTATTGCTACCTTTCATGTGTAACAGAAAAATAACTAGAAATGTCACTATAATCCTTTCCCGTTTTCCTTTTTCATACAATTGGCCTTAAATAATCTTCCTGTGACACACACACACAACAAAACCACTTTGCTAGCCCGGTAACACAAATAACTCTTTGGGATTATTTCTGCAGTAATGCAAAAAAAAAACAACAACAAAAAACCACAAACCCAAAACCATCGTGCGTAGCATCGCCCTGTCGCAATTGCAAATACATATACATAATACATAACCCTTTTTTAAAAAATAATTAAAAATATGGCATATAGAGCAAGCCCCAGTTTAAGGACGCTCCACAGTTAGCAATGGAGCCTGTTGTAGCATCGCTGATTAAATACACGGTGACTGTAAATTCACAATGGTTCACGCTTGTGTACTACCTGTAGTCCTCGAATTACGACCTCTTCAATTTCAGCTGCTAAGCAAGACGTTTGTTCAGTGAGCTTGGCTCCCTTTTAAGACCTCTCTCTCCCCGGTTGCTAAACTGAATCACTGCAGTTGTTAAGTTAGGTAGTAACCCGGTTGTTAAAGGGATCATGGCTTCTCCATGGACTTTACTTTTCAGAGGCTCGCCAAAGGGGATCACACGATCCCGGCTCACTGCAAAACTGTCATAAGTACGAGCCAATTTCCGAGCGTCTGAATTTCGATCACCGGAACCACGAAGATGCCGCAACGGTCGTTAAGTGTGGGAGAACGGGCACAACTGGCTTTTTTTCCATGCCGTTGTAACTTTGAAGTCGTAAGTCGAGGACTGCTTTTACAACGGATCATTTAGTGACCACCGGCACCTCCGTTCAGTCCCACGACTGAGCTTCGGTGCCTTGGCAACTGGGCCCCATTAATGTCTGCTCGCAGCTTCGCTGGGTTGGCTGGCTGCATTTTACGATGGTTTTGGCTAAAAAAAACAACCCGGTTTTTGGCAATTCGCCAAGCGTCAGCTTCCTGAACGACCGCGGCGTTAAATGATTGTGGCAGCCGCCGATTTACAACCGTGTCTTTCATTTAACAATTTTTTTGCAAAAAGAAAAAAAACATTGTAAACGGGGGTCAGTTGTGTTATGCGACGGGCGGGGCTGTAATACCGGTTGGTCCTCTGCTTAAAGCGGTTCGTTTAATGGCCGTTCAAAGTTGCAGCGGGGCTGAAAAATGGGACGTGGGACCGCTTTCCACCTTTGCAGCATTCCCCCGTGGCCACGTGATCAAAATTCAGAAGGCCTGGTGACCGGTTCATATTTATGACGGTTGCAGTGTCCCGGAAGGTCTGACAAGCAAAGCCACTGGGGAAGCTGCTTAAATTTAACGACCAGGTTACTTGCCTCATCAGCTGCAGCGATTCGTTTAACAACCGTGGCAAGGAAGGTCCTAAAATGGAGCAAAGCTCTCTTAACAAATGTCTCACTTAGCGACGGAGCCATCCGCTCAATTGCGGTCGTAAGTCGAGGACTAACCTATATTGCTCTGGCTGCTGTACATATCTGATTTGGGACAGTCCTCTAAGAACAGAGCTCATTCTTAAAACTGAGAACTATTTATATATGTAAAGGTAATCTGAATTTGCTCCCTTTGCCATTGGTAATTGTTTATTTTTTAAAAAATTACTTTCAGAGCATGAAAGTTTATCTCTGAATACCGCCGGAGACAATGTTTACTGGGTGTTCCTAATTACTCTCATTAAAGCTTTTAGGTGGCACTATTAATATTGCTAATTGAAGAGCTGCAAAAGCTGCAGTCATGTCGAAGCGCGTCAGTATTTATTTATTTATTTAGCGTATGGCATGGCTTGCAATATATGTTAACCTTGCGCCTCGATTGAAACAAAAATCCCCCGATAAAATATGGATGTTAAAAAGATCTATGCAGTATTCGGATACCACTGTGTAGGTCGGCTAACCATTGGAGTGCAGCATTGTTTATATGAAACAAAAACCAGATACTGGACCCGTATATGCTCTGAGCTTACAGCCAGTGCATCAATAATGGCTGGGCCTTAGACATGAGGGCTGGCATAGCCATCTTCCCAGAAGGAAAAGTGTGCGCACAGGGTTCAAAAGAGCTTTGTGTAATTGGTTGAGATGTACCTCTCTCTGTGCATCAGTCATCCATCCATCCATCTGTCCATCCATTCGTCCATCCATCCATCTGTCCATCCGTTCGCCCATCCGTTGGTCCGTCCCATCAGTCCATCTGTCCATCCGTCCATCAGTCCATCCATCCACCCACCCATCCATCCATCCATCTATCCATCTGTCCATCTATCTGTCTGTCCATCCATCCATCCATCCATCCATCCATCCATCCATCCGTCCGTCCATCCGTCCATCACTCCATCTGTCCATCCATATGTCCATCCATCTGTCCATCCATCCATCCATCACTCCATCTCTCCATCCATCCATCCGTCCATCCATCCATCTGTCCGTCCATCCATTCATCCATCCATCCATCCATCCATCCATCCATCCATCACTCCATCCATCCCTCCATCTATCCATCTGTCCATCCATCCATCCGTCCATCCATCCATCTGTCCATCAATCCATCCATCCATCCTTCCATCACTCCATCCATCCATCCATCCATCCGTCCGTCCGTTCGTCCATCCATCCATCTGTCCGTCCATCCATCCTTCCATCTGTCCATCCATCTGTCCATCCCTCCCTCCCTCCCTCCCTCCCTCCCTCCATCCATCCATCCATTTGTCTCCACCAACAAATAGCACTTAAGCCAACTAAAATCAGAGCTTCTCAAACCTTGTCAACTTTAAACTGCCTTCAACACAGTGAGTTCTAGTCCCATTATAGGCACGAAAACCAGCTGGATGACTTTGGGCCAAACACCAGGAGACAGTGAATTCTAGTTCTACCTTAGCCCTGAAAATCAGCTGGGTGACTGAGCCAATCACAGGAGAATGGGAGTTCTAGTCCCACTTTAAGCGTGACAGCCGGCTGGGTGTCTTTGGGCCAGTCACCAGGAGACAATGAGTTCTAGTCCTGCCTTAGGCATGAAAACTGGCTGGGTGACCTTGGATCAGTCAGTCTCTCTTGGCCCAACCCACCTTACAGGGTTGTTGTTGTGGGAAAATAGGAGGTGGGAGGACGTATTAGGTATGTTTGCTGCCTTGAGTTATTTGTAAAATAATAAAAGCAGGATTAAAAAGTATATCTAATAGATGAAAGATAGATAGATAGATAGATAGATAGATAGATAGATAGATAGATAGACAGACAGACAGACAGACAGACAGACAGACAGACAGACAGTTATAAACAAAAATGGATATATGGATAGAATAGGCAGATAGAGATTGGTATACACACACTCAAACAGAAAGGCAGAGGATGGATGGATACATAAATATAAAAATGGATATCTAGATGGATACAATACACAAATAGATGGTAGATAATAGAGAGAGGATGGGTGGATGGATGGATGGATGGATGGATGGATAGATAGATAGATAGATAGATAGATAGATAGATAGATAGATAGATAGGATTGTTTACCTTACAAAAGTATTATTTTTTTATTTTGCATTTGTCCAAATTGTGATGCTGTATTGTCTGGACAAAATCACGTATCCCTCTCTGTTGCTCAAATACTATCAATATATTTGAAGTAACGCACAATTGCTTTCTAGGATTGGCAAGGCAACGGGCTCAGGGCAAAACAAAAAACACACAAAAAAACCAACCCCCCAAACAAACAGAGGACATCCAGAATATTTCCAGATTCCATTCTTAGCCGAACAGATCAGGGTGGGCATAATTTTACCTCTCCGTCCTGACCACCGACTCCTCCAAGTATCCCTGCTTTGCTTGCGTGTTAAAGAGGGATTGATTTTTGCAACCCAGCCCTGGTTTTTAACAAGGTTCGGTTTGTTGAACGGTGAACAAGACGCCGTTCAATCAGGCTCCTCAGCTCACATTTTCCTCCGCCCTGCAAAGCCACCAGGAAACAAACAAGGAAAAAAAAAAAGCTCTATAATAAAATCTCAGCCTTTGCTAGTTGGTCTTTTTTTTTCTTTCCATGCCATCCAATATAAACCAGACGGGAATGTAATACATGTTCAGACCTAGCCAGAGGTGAAGGATTAAGTCCTTGACAAGGAAAGGATGTTGCAGTCCTATTCAATTCGTTTTTCAGTGGCTCCGCTCCTTCCTTTCCCGTGTAGAGTTTGGGTTACGTTCTTCGTTTCTTTTGAGAGCGGGTGTAAACCAGAAGGATTGTAGCTGCTACAAAACAAATCTATTTCACGCAGATGAAAGAACGGCGGCAGATAGTCATGTTTTAAACACTGTCTGATGTCAGCTCTCTCTCTCTCCTTCTCCCTCCCTCCCTCCCTCCCACTTCTTCCCTCCCTCCCTCCCACTTCCTCCCACTCTCCCTCTCCCTCCCTTCCTCACTCTCTCCCTTCCTCCCACTTCCTCCCTCTCTTCCTCCCACTCTCCCTCTCTTCCTCCCACTCTCCCTCCCTCCCTTCCTTCCTCCCACTCTCTCCCTCCTTTCCTCCCTCCCTCTCTCCCTCCCTCCCTCTCATTCCCTCCCTCCCTCCCACTCTCTCCCTCTCTTCCTCCCACTCTCTCCCTCCCTTCCTCTCTCTCTCTCTCCCTTCCTCCCACTCTCTCTCCCTCCCACTCTCTCTCTCCCTCTGTTCCTCACTCTCTCTCTCTCCCTTCCTCCCACTCTCTCCCTCTCTTCCTCCCACTCTCTCCCTCCCTTCCTCCCACTCTCTCTCTCCCTCTGTTCCTCACTCTCTCACTCCCTTCCTCCCACTCTCTCCCTCTCTTCCTCCCACTCTCTCTCTCTCTCCCTCCCTTCCTCACTCCCTCACTCCCTTCCTACTCTCTCCCTCTCTTCTTCCCACTCTCTCTCTCTCCCTCCCTTCCTCACTCTCTCCCTCCCTCCCTCCCTCCCTCCCACTCCCTCCCTCCCACTCACCCTCCCTTCCTCACTCTCTCTATCTCCCTCCCTCCCTCCCACTCTCTCTCTCCCTCCCTTCTTCCCACTCCCTTCCTCCCACTCTCTCTCTTTCCCTCCCTTCCTCACTCTCTCTATCTCCCTCCCTCCCTTCCTCCCACTCTCTCCCTCCCTCCCTCCCACTCTCTCTCCCTCCCTTCCTCACTCTCCCTCCCTCCCTCCCTTCCTCCCACTGGGAAATCAATACCTATGAAAATGTGCTGGCTGGATCAAAAATATCATAAGGTCAGTGAGTTTTAGGGATTTTTTCCCCAGGCATTTATTTTATGAATTCCCCCCTGAAGTTCAAGGAAGACACTGGCAAGCAGTAAAAACATCCAAAAAGGATATTTGTTTCTTTGCCTCATCTTTACATCCAAATTCAGTCCCAGTTTTGTTCCATACTGTATTAACCTTGTGAACTCCCAAGCTTCCTTTTTTTCGCTATGTATTCGGGGATTTATATATGAGTGTATATATCTATCTATACACACACACACAAACACACACACACACACACACACACTCACACGTAGGGGTGTCAGTGTATACATATGTCATATGTAGCACGTTTATATGTGTGTTATGTATGTGTACACTTTTGAGAGCAGGCGACAGAATTTCATTTTTCATGTGTGCCAGTGTGCCCGCAGTAAAAAAAAATGACAGTAAAAATTATCTTATCTTTATGGCTCATATTAGAGCGGCAGCATCAGGGTAAAAAAAAAACAACCCAGCATTTAATGCAGTTATGCAAGTGGGGATGTGGCTTTCATGTCCCCCCTGATCCTTCTCTCCATTAAACTAGACAGACCCAATTCCAGCCACCGTTCCTTGTATGTTTTAGCCTCCAGTCCCCCGATCATCTTGGTTGCTCTTCTCTGCACTCTTTCTAGAGTCTCAACGTCTTTTTTACATCGTGGTGAGCAAAACTAGATGCCGCATTCCACGTGTGGCCTTACCAAGGCCTTGTAAAGTGGTATTAACACTTCACGTGATCTTGATTTTTTCCTTGGGAGGTGAACTGCTGGTAGTGGGGGATTGCGCCGGATGGTTGAGAACCGGTTCCGTCTCTGGTTGGCTTTGCGGTTGATTCAGATCCCGAGGGCTTCGTAGGCTAGTTGTAGGTCGATGCGTCTATTGATGGAATTGCTGGTGGGATGCCAGGCTTCGATGAACTCACGAGCGTGGCAGGCGATAACGTGGCCCACGATTTTACAGTTCCTCCAATCGAAACGGTGCTGTTTGGCGTCGGTGTGGGTAGCGATGAAGGATTTGAGAGTGTGGCCTTTTGACTGCCAGGCGGTGTTCCGTGGATCCGGGTTTTTAATTGACGTGATGTTTGTCCCACGTCGAATCGGTTGCAACCCTTGCAGTCAATTTTACAAAGGGTGCCAATCTCTTGAGAATTCACGGGCAGTCCTCAAGTTAGAACCAT
This sequence comes from Vipera ursinii, assembly GCF_947247035.1. Lineage (NCBI taxonomy): Eukaryota > Metazoa > Chordata > Lepidosauria > Squamata > Viperidae > Vipera > Vipera ursinii. The sequence goes on along the minus strand of NC_139515.1, from coordinate 86,459,294 downwards.
CCGATTAGCAATCGTTCCAAGTTACAATGGAATGGAAAGCCAAGGGACTTAGGAGTGGTCCTCACACTTACGACCATCGCACCATTCCCCAGGGATGGGGGAAAAAATCAAAATTCAGATGCTTGGCAACTGGCAAGTATTTCAGAGGGTGGCAACATCACAGGGTTACGGGATGGCCATTTTGACTTTTCAGTTGGTTTCTAAACTAGCAGAATCAGCCCTGCTCGCTTAACAAACATGGGATTAAGCCAACAGCTGCAGTATAGTCTCCCAGCCAGCTTCTGATAGGTCGGATGGCCCCAGATCTCCGGTCCTTTCATCACGACCTAAAGACATACCTTTTCCAACTGGTCGACCTGGACTGATGTTGGGGTTTTAATCATGTTTTAATTTTTACAGGTTTTAGTGGGGCTTTGTAAAATTTTATTTCTTTTAATATTTGTATTCATTGTTTTTATTGTTGTTTTTATTGTTGTTAGCCGCCCTGAGTCCTTCGGGAGATAGGGCGGCATATAAGTCCCATAATTAAATTAAATTAAATTAAAAAATTAAAAAATTAAATTAAATTAAATTAAATTAAATTAAATTAAATTAAATTAAATTAAATTAAATTAAATTAAATTAAATTAAATTAAATTAAATTAAATTAAATTAAAATAAATTAAATTAAATTAAAATAAATTAAAGTCAATGGGGGACGGCAGGTTTGCTTAAGGACCACGTGCGATTCACTTAATGGCAAAACAGGTCGCAGAACTCACTCAGCAAGTGCCTTGCTTAGCGGTGGAAATTTGGGGGGGGGGGCGTGTTGAACTGTGGTCGTAAGTCGAGAACTGCCTGGAAACGGGAATGTGAAATGCTGTGTGGCATCCAATTTCTGATTGGAGAGTGGCGCCCTCCCCCTGGGGCATTTTGGCGCTTTTTCTGACTTTGGCTTCTGCTGTCCAAACTTGGGTAGACTTTGAAGCTGAATCCATTTGGGAGCAGATAAACTTACAACCTCCACGTTACTGACTGCTCGTTGTAAGTTTAATTCCAATCACTTTATGGCCAAGTGGATTCATTCAAGCGGCACCAAAACTCTTGAAATAAATAAATAAATAAATAAATAAATAAATAAATAAATAAATAAATAAATAAATAAATAAATGAACGAACAATGAAATGGAAACTAATTTTACAGGGCTGCCTGCGTGCTTACTCAAGAGGCAAGGACACTTTTTTTGGGGGGGGGGTGTTTGGTTTTTTTTTTTTTAAAGTTTTATTGATTTTCTAGTTTTACATTTAAATATTATTAATAATAATAATAATAATAATAATAATAATAATAATAATAATAATAATAATAATAATAAAGTTGGAAGGGACCTTGGAGGTCATCTAGTCCAACTCCCTGCTCAGGCAGGAAATCCTACACCATTTCGGACAAATGGCTGTCCAGTCTCTTCTTGAAAACTTCCAGTTTTGGAGCATTCACCGCTTCTGGAGGCAGGTTGTTCCATGGGTTAATTGTTCTGACTGTCAGGAAGTTTCTCCTTAGTTCCAGGTTGCTTCTCTCCTTGGTGAGTTTCCATCCGTTGCTTCTTGTCCTGCCTTCGGGCGCTTTGGAGAACAGCCTGACTGCCTCTTCTTTGGGGCAGCCCCTGAGATATTGGAAGACTGCTATCATGTCACCCCTCGTCCTTCTCTTCATTAAACTACACATACCCAATTCCAGCAACCGTTCCCTATATGTTTTAGCCTCCAGTCCCCCAATCATCTTTGTTGCTCTTCTCTGTACTCTTTCTAGAGTCTCGACATCTTTTTTACATCTTGGTGACCAAAACTGGATGCAGGATTCCAGGTGTGGCCTTTAAAAAACAGCGTGGCGCGGCTGAGTGGATCGATAACTCAATTGCATACAAATATCTTTAGCACAAGTCTCAAACTACTACCTTGAATATTTCCTCTCTTTTTTCCCCTCTTAGCGTTTACGGTCTCAAGTTGAAACGAACACAATTCCTATTAGATCAACTGAAATAGAAATAACTTTCTTACATTTATCGATCATTTTTAGTTTATACCTCTCCCGGTTGTTTTAACATTCAATCTTTATATAGACAATCAGTGCCCTAATTAGTTCACCCCCCCATTTTTTTAAAGGTAAATGTAAAGGTTCCCCTGCACATGCGTGCTAGTCGTTTTCCAACTCTAGGGGCCGGTGCTCATCTCCGTTTCAAAGCCGAAGAGCCAGTGCTTGTCCGAGGACGTCTCCGTGGTCATGTGGCCGGCATGACTAGACGCCAAAGGCGCACAGAATGCTGTTACCTTCCCACTGGAGTGGTCCCTATTTTTCTACTTGCATTTTTTACGTGCTTTCAAACTGCTAGGTTGGCAGAAGCAGGGACGAGGAACAGGTGCTCACTCTGCTACGCGGCACTCGGGATTCGACCCGCCAAACTGCCGAGTTTCCCATTAATATGTAAGTTCAACGTTTAATATTTATAATTTTCAAGTTTAATAAATGATCACAATTCCCTTTATGGCCAAGGGCACTTGTGATGTCTCCCCACTCCCCCTTGCCCAAATCTGGACTTCAGGTTAAACGTGCCAGATCTGATGGTCAACGTTTAGTTATTTATTTATTTTTGGGACTTATATGCCGCCCTATCTCCCGAAGGACTCAGGGCGGCTAACAACAATAAAAAGAACAATACCAAAGTTAAAAGAAATTAAATAAACAGCCCCAATAAATAAGTTAAACTAAACAATTCAAATTTAAAAAAAAAACATTTTAAAAAACCCTGTCGTCAGTCCAGGTCAGCCTGATGAAAAAGGAATGTTTTGAGGCCGCGGCGAAAGGACCAGAGATCCGGGGCCATGCGGAGCTCAAGGGGGAGTTGGTTCCACAGGGAACCCTTGTGTGTGTGTATGTGTGTTTGTGTGTGTGTGTGTGTGTGTTGTAGTTCCCTGATTCATTGGTGCAAATTTGCATGTTGAAACCTTTTATTAAATGTTTCCTTTTGGGGATGGGGGTGGGGTTTGGAAAAGACTGGGTTTTTTTTCATAACGGCCTGACAAACGAGTTTAGGATAAGATGGGAAGGGAAGGGAAAATTATGGAAAGAGGGAGGGACGGAGGGAAGGAAGGAAGGAAGGAAGGAAGGAAGGAAGGAAGGAAGGGAAAGAAAGGAAGGGAGGGAGGGAGGGAGGGAAAGGAGAGAAGGAAGGGAGGGAGGAAGGAAGGAAGGGAGGGAGGGAGGGAGGGAGGAAAGGAGAGGAAGAAAGGAAGGAAGGAAGGAAGGAAGGAGGAGGAGGAGGAAGAGAAGAAGGAAGGAAGAGGAGGAGGAGAAGAGGGAAAGGAGCGCAGGGGAAGTGGAGGAAGGGAGGGAAAGAAGAGGAAGGGAAGGAAGGAAGGAAGGCAGGAGGGGAGGGAGGGAGGAGAAGAAAGAAGGGAGGGGAAGAGGGATTAAAAGGGGAAGGAAAGCGGAAAGGGAGAAGAGGGATGAGAAGGGAAGGAATGAAGAGGAGAAGGAGGTGAAGGAAAGAAGAGAGGAGGGAAGGAGGGGAGAAGGAGGGAAGGAAAGGAAGGCCAAGAGAAGGGAGGGGAAGGGGGAGAAATTGGGAGAGGGAGGAACGGCAGGGGAAGAAGAAGAAGCAGAATAAGGAACGAAAGAGGAAGCGGAAAGGAAGGAACTGTGCAATTAGCAGAATGCTGAACTCAACTGCTATAACCCAGTTGTTGAATTTAGCTCAGCCTTCAATCTTGATACATCATTTCTACTCTCCCGGCCTTTCCACCAAATCCTCCCTGTAAATTCCTCCTCCTCCTCCTCCTCCTCCTCCTCCTCCTCCTCCTCCTCCTCCTCCTCCTCCTCCTGTCCCTCTCTTGCTTCTTCTCCTCTTTCTTTCTCTTTCTCTTTCTCCTTCTCTTTCTCCTCTTCCCCTCCTCCTCCTCCTCCTCCAGTCCCTCTCTTCCTTCTTCTCCTCTTTCTCTTTCTCTTTCTCCTCTTTCTATTTCTCCTCTTCCCCTCCTCCTCCTCCTCCTCCAGTCCCTCTCTTGCTTCTTCTCCTCTCCCTCTTTCTCTTTCTCTTTCTCTTTCTCTTTCTCCTTCTCCTCCTCCTCCTCCTCCTCCTCCTCCTCCTCCTCCTGTCCCTCTCTTCCTTCTCCTCCTCTCCCTCTCCCTCTTTCTCTTTCTCCTCCTCCTCATTAAATCCAATTAAAAGCCTCGATTATGTCAGGGAAAATGTCTGCCAATCCTAATCGAATCTAACAAGCCTTAAAATAGCATTCAGCCCAAGGGTTTAATTTGATCCGGAGGCTAATCACATGCTTTGACTGAAGTGATTCCCACCCTGTTTGTTTATTCCCCCCACCCCCATTGACCCCACCCCACCCACCCACCCACCCGTTGACATGCACGAGATTTTCTTTTCCGTCTGGGAAGGCGCCGTTGTTTGATTTTCTTGAAATCCTACAGAGAAAAGCACAATCGGAACAGAACGATTCCTTTTTTTTCCCTCCCTTCCTGGCTTTCCCAGGAATTGGAGAGTACAGGAAGTCCTCGACTTACAACAATTCACTTAGTGACCGTTGGAAGTTACAACAGCAGTGACAAAAGGGACTTAGGACAGTTTTTCCCACTGACCCTCATGGTAGCATCCTTGCGGTCGCACGATCAGCATTCAGAGGCTTGGAAACTGGCATGTAGTCGTGACGGTTGCTGTGTCCCGGACTCGCGTGATCTCCTTTGGTGACCTTTTGACCAGCAAAGTCAATGGGGGAAGCCGGATTTGCTTAACAACCCTGTGAGTAACTTAACAACTGCAGTGATCCACTTAATAACTGTGGCAAAAAAAAGTTTGTAAACTGGGGCATAAATGTCTGGCTTAACAATAGAAATTGTGGTTGTAAGTTGAGGAGCACATGAGCATGGGGATCCTGCAACGGTCATAAGTGTGAAAAGGACTACCTATAATAAAGACAATAGTTAGTGTAACCTGGGTGTATTACCAAGTAGTCCTTGACTTACGACTTTTCACTTAGTCACAGGAATGAATGGAATTTATTTTATTTATTTATTTATTTTATTATATTTATATACTGCCCTTTCCCGAAGGACTCAGGGCGGTTTGAATGGAATAATAGAATAAACACAATAGAATAGAATAGAATATGGAATAGAATGGAATGGAATGGAATGGAATGGAATGGAGTGCAGAAAGAATAGAATAGAATAGACAATATAGAATAGAATAGAATAGAATAGAATAGAATAGAATAGAATAGAATAGAATAGAATAGAATAGAATAGAATAGAATAGAATAGAATAGAATATGGAATGGAATGGAATTGAAGAATAGAATAGAATAGAATAGAATAGAATAGAATAGAATAGAATAGAATAGAATAGAATAGAATAGAATAGAATAGAATCTTTATTTAGAATAGAATAGAATAGATGGAATGGAATGGAATGGAGTGCAGAAAGAATAGAATAGAATAGAATAGAATAGAATAGAATAGAATAGAATAGAATAGAATAGAATAGAATAGAATAGAATAGAATAGAATAGAATAGAATAGAATAGAAAATATGGAATAGGATAGGATAGGATAGGATAGGATAGGATAGGATAGGATAGGATAGGATAGGATAGGATAGGATAGGATAGGATAGGATAACAAAGTTGGAAGGGACCTTGGAGGTCTTCTAGTCCAACCCCCTGCTCAGGCAGGAAACCCTACACCATTTCAGACAAATGGAAGTTATGACCAATGCCCCCAAATATTTTTATGTCCTGGTTCTGACATTCCAGGGGTTCCCCCCACGTGACTACAATCGACCATATTCAGTAGCAGCATAATGGGTCATTTCTATCCCAAACGTAGGTGCGAGCAATGCACGCTTGCTTACGTGTGCCCACTCGTGCGCCCGGGCGCGGGAAGTGTGCCCTCCCTCTCTTTTCTCCCTGGTCTGGGGCTTCTGTTGTAGGCCCAATTATGCCAGGCAGTGACAAGTAGAAAAATGCATTAGCCAAAGCTTTGTAATGCCAGCATTATTTATCTTTTATAAGCTGGCCAGCTCAGCGGCAGAGCCGCTGCGAGCTCCTTTATGCCTCCAATCCCCCTTTGATCCGTCTTTCTTTGTAGCCCCTTCCTTGCAGGGTCCCTCTGCAGAAACCTCTTTATTTCCCCTCCCCCTGCCGCCATCGAATGGCGGAGGATTAAGGCCAGGGAAAGATGCAGATCAGACTTGAAGGAGGTGAAAGGAAGGCAGCGAAAAGTGTGTGAGTGTGTGTGCTTGTGTTGGGTATTTGAAGCTTTATTCTCTGCCCTCCCCCCTCCCTCCAGTTGTTCTGGAGAAGGAAATTGATCTGTCGGATTTATTTCCTGTGATTGAGAACTCTTGGGGAGTGATGGAAGAGAAGGGGCTGATTCTAGGAATTCTTGCACTGCAACAAATAATTGTTATAGATAATATATAATGGAATATTAATAGAATAGAATTGGAGAAGGGATGGGAAGGGAATCTATCTATCTATCTATCTGTCTGTCTATCTATCTATCTATCTATCTATCTATCTATCTATCATAGATGGTCTATCTATCTATCTATCTATCTATCTATCTATCTATCTATGACAGATAATCTGTCTGTCTAATAGATTATATATCTGTCTATCTCTCTCTATGATAGATTATCTATGTATAAATTTATTTATTATAGATAGTGTATCTATCTATCTATCTATCATCATAGATTATCTATCTATCTATCTATCTATCTATCTATCTATCTATCTATCTATGACAGATAATCTGTCTGTCTAATAGATTATATATCTGTCTATCTCTCTCTATGATAGATTATCTATGTATAAATTTATTTATTATAGATAGTCTATCTATCTATCTATCATCATAGATTATCTATCTATCTATCTATCTATCTATCTATCTATCTATCTATCTATCTATCTATCTATGACAGATAATCTGTCTGTCTAATAGATTATATATCTGTCTATCTCTCTCTATGATAGATTATCTATGTATAAATTTATTTATTATAGATAGTCTATCTATCTATCTATCATCATAGATTATCTATCTATCTATCTATCTATCTATCTATCTATCTATCTATCTATCTATCTATGACAGATAATCTGTCTGTCTAATAGATTATATATCTGTCTATCTCTATGATAGATTATCTATGTATAAATTTATTTATTATAGATAGTCTATCTATCTATCTATCTATCTATCATCATAGATTATCTATCTATCTATCTATCTATCTATCTATCTATCTATCTATCTATCTATCTATCTATCTATCTATCTATCAATCTATCTATCTATCTATCTATCTTTCTATCTATCTATCTATCTATCTATCTATCTATCTATCTATCTATCTATCTATATCTATCTATCTATCTCTACCTACCTACCTTCCTATTTAATCTTCCTTCCTTCCTTCCTTCCTTCCTTCCTTCCTTCCTTCCTTCCTTCCTTCCTTCCTTCCTTCCTTCCTTCCTTCCTTCCTTCCTTCCTTCCTTCCTTTGTATCATGTATCTATCATCAATTTATTTAACATAACCTAACTTGGCAAAAGAGAAACAGGGGTCATTAAAAAAAATAATTAGTGGAAAAACCTGGACCAAAGTTGAGGCAGATGGAGAACAGAGTCAGGCGGTCGTTTTCTGCTTTTCTCTTGCTTATTTATTTTTTCTGTCAGTCCCAACTTTGCTGCTCTTTCTGGAGCGGCTGGTCTGCAACTCCCAAAAGTGCCAGCAAAGGCTGACGGCTTGTAAACACATACAGATTTTGTGTCTCAGGGGGAGTGGGTGCTTCCCTACTCAACAAGGTTGCAGGGGCATCCGCAGAAGGATCAACAAACTTGTAACATAGCATGTTTTTTTTTTAATGTGATAAAAGTTTAGTCCCTTTTCTACGCATTATGTGTTCAAAGTAGGATAATTTGAGCTTGATTGTTTTGTCCGTGGAGTAAGAATAGAATAGAATAGAATAGAATAGAATAGAATAGAATAGAATAGAATAGAATAGAATAGAATAGAATAGAATAGAATAGAATAGAATAGAATAGAATAGAATAGAATAGAATAGAATAGAATATAGAATATAGAATATAGAATATAGAATATAGAATATAGAATATAGAATGGAATGGAATGGAATGGAATGGAATGGAATGGAATGGAATAAATAGAAGCTGGAAGGGACCTTGGAGGTCTTCTAGTCCAGCCCCCTGCTCATGCAGGAGAACCCATCTATACCATTTCAGACAAATGGCTGTCCAGTCTCTTCTTAAAAACTTCCAGTGTTGGAGCATTCACAACTTCTGGGGGCAGGCTGTTCCACTGACTTGATTTGTTTGATTATTCATTATTCAATCTTCTTCAACATCAAAGTTGAAATCCATCCATATCCTGCTTCTTCAAATTCCATCTGTTGCTTCCATAGACTGTGGGGTCCTTGGTGCACTCTGAGCTTGGTTGTTTCGTTGCAGATGTTTCATGACTCAACTGGGTAATATTTGCAGTTCAGTTCAATTGAGCACTGATGGTGTTACCTAGTTGGGTCATGAAACGTCTGCAAGAAAAGAACCAAACTCAGAGAGCACCAAGGACCCCACAGTCCCCCTTCCTCCTCTCAACCCCCTATCTTCTCTAATACTGATGATGTTACCTAGTTGGGTCATGAAATGTCTGCAAGAAAACAAACAAGCTAAGGGAGCACCAAGGACCCCGCAGTTCTTCTTTTTCTTCTTCTTCTTCTTCTTCTTCTTCTTCTTCTTCTTCTTCTTCTTCTTCTTCTTCTTCTTCTTCTTCTTCTTCTTCTTCTTCTTCTCCTCCTCCTCCTCCTCCTCCTCCTCCTCCTCCTCCTCCCCCCTTCTAGAACTGATAATGTTCCCTAGTTGGGTCATGAAATGTCTGCAAGAAAAGAACCAAACTCAGAGAGCACCAAGGACCCCACAGTCCCCCTTCCTCCTCTTAAACCCCAATCTTCTCTAGTACCGATGACATTCCCTACTCATCTTCTCATCTTTCCTCCTATTGGGAACGAATGATTTATCACTTGTTGTTTAATGATTTATGAATGGTATCTTACGATTTACAATCTATGACTTCTCACTTTGTTGTTTTTTTTGACGGACACCGAGAGCTTACGCAGTGGAGACAAATGTCCTTCTGTGTCCAATCGCACTTGGCCAAGAAGGAATATTCCTATTTGTATTCCTACTTTGGTAGTAAAATGTCTGCCAGGAAGCATCTAAGCTCAGAGGGCACCGAGGAACCCCAGAGTAGTTGAGTCCTGAGCTATACAGGTAGTCCTTGATTTACAACCATTTGTTTCCTTGGAAGCGACAGGTCAAAGGTGCTTTTCCAAAAGGCAACCAGACTTTGTTTTCCCCAGGAGAAATGAAGTCCAGTTGCCTTTTGAAAAAGCCCCTTTGGGACAACCATGACCCGGATGATTGACAGTCTCCATCGACACTGAGGTTATGACGCCGTTTTTCACACTTACCGACTGTTGCAGCAACGCCGGGGTCACGTGATCAAAATTCATACTTAGGACGGTTGCAGCATCCCAGGGTCACGTAATTCCCCTCTTGCGACCTTCTGACAAGCAAAGCCAATGGGGGAAAGCAAATTCGCTTAACGACCGTGTGACTAGCTTACCGACTGCAGCGATTCCCTTAACAACTGTGGGAAGCAAGGTCATAAACAGGGTGTCAACGCTGCTAACATGGGATGTTTTTGCATTGGCAAGAGATGGAAATGTAGCCATTTTCCCCCCCTTTCGCTTTTAGAGTTAGATGGTGTTGGGGGGAGGACGTGAACGAGAGTCCAGCTAGACATAACAACACTAAACGTAGCGTGAGAATCAAGGTTACTGAGCCCAGAGCTGATAAAGAATTGGCGGGCTGGAGAGCTGGAGAGAAAGGCCGTGCTTCAAGCTAATTGGGGAACGTGATTTATGACTGCCAATTGGAGGAGGGAATTGCGCTTTGATACTATGTGCCCAGGGGAGGGGAATTCGATTTTTTTGCTTCGATTATGGAAGTGCTGATATTCTGCTACTCGAATAAAAGATCCTTTAAGGTAAACCGTGCCACGAAGTTCTTTTGAAGAGTTTCATCCGTCGGAATCGTGGCAAAGGGGGCAAAACTCACTTAGCCATGGTCTTGCTTGGCAACGGAAGTGTTGGACTCGATTGCGGTCGTAACGTGAGGACTGCGTGTAAATGTTGTGGCTTCCCTGGAGCTTCACCAATGAAAACCCTGGCTGGCATGATTCTGATCTTGGTAGGGGGAGACATATCCTTTTGCTGCACCATGCAAATTGTCTTTCTAAAATCAGCCATTGTCATGCTAAGAACCAACAGTCAGACCTCCAGATGGGAGGCTGAGAAGCAGTTGGCCTAATCTGGAGTTCATCCGTAGGCCCTCTTTAGTGTCGTTTTGTTTTTGTTTTTGCCTTGGGGGAGTGTTGGTTGCTTGCCAAGAGAGAGTCTATGGAGATTCTCCGTCATCCAGGTCATGGTGGTTGTTCTGTTTCAAGCAAAAGGGGGGCTGCTGTTGTTTCTTGAAGCAGGCCGATAAACTCCACGGAGAGGATTTCATGCAGATTACTTTCATTCATCAGGCATTCTCTAAACATTAACTCACAGTTACTGGAGAGATTCTTCTGAAGCACATTTCATAATCTGGTCCCAACACGTAGGTGAAAAGAGGTCGCCTTTCCCATTTTGAGGGAGCAAATAGCTCCCGTGGCGGGAACTCATTAAAGCCATGCAGGTTTGCACGTAGGCAGGAAAACCCAGGTATCCAAATGGAAGTCCCTCCCAGTGGCCAATCCGAAACAGAGATGTGACTAAGTAGCTTAAAGCTACATTACCCAAGAGGCTATCCCTTAAGGGGACCGTTCTTAGTTCCTAAAATAGCCGTTTACTCTGACCAGCACAGTTGTCCCAAAGGGGCTTTTTCCAGGACCCAACTGGACTTTCTCGTTCTTCTTTGAATATGTTTCGCTTCTCATCTGAGAAGCTTCTCCAGGTTCTGACTGAACGGTGGGGAAAATGGAAGGATTTATACTCCTTGCAGACAGCTGGTCATTTGCCTCCTTTTAGAGAGTCGTGGAGGCCACTTGGAGGTTTGTCTGGGTCCTCAGGGTCACCTGCGTGGTGCAAATGGGTGCGGAGCCTTCTTGGAACTGCAGAAAGGACTGTGTTGTAGGCTGGAGATGGATGGTGTCACATCTCTCCCCCTCTGTCGAAGACCCCACACTCATTTGCACTACTCACTATAAACAGAGGCACAGAATCAAAATCGCCGGAAGTATCAGTACTGCTTTGTAAAGCTTTAGTAAGGCCACACCTGGAATACTGCATCTAGTTTTGGTCACCACGTTACAAAAAAGAGGTTGAGATTTTGGAAAAAGTGCCAAGAAGAGCAACTAAGAAGAATTAAAGGCCTGGAGACGAAAATATATGAAGAACGGTGGCAGGATTTGGGTATGGCCAGTCTAGAGAAAAGAAGGACTGGGCGGGGGGGGGGGACGGCACACATGATAGCAGTCATCCAGTATTTGAGGTGCTGCCACAAAGAAGGGGGGGGTCAACCTATTCTCCAAAGCACCAGAAGGCAGTAGAAGAAACAACGGATGGAAACTCATCAACGAGAGAAGCAACCTGGAACTACGGAGAAACTTCCTGACAGGGAGGACAATCGACCCGTGGCACGGCTTTGCCTCCAGAAGTTGTGGGTGCTTCATCACTGGGGGGGGTTGGTTGGTTAAACAAGAGACTGGAGAGCCATTTGTCTGAAATGGTTCCACCTCTCCTGCTTGAGCATGGGGCTGGACTAGAAGACCTCCAGGGACCCTTCCAGCTCTACTCTGCTTGATTGATTCTCTTTAAAATTAGTTAGAGGCAAGAATATCGGGAGGTTAAAAATGTCTAAACTCTTCACTTGACTGCTTGACAACTCAGCTTAAATCCGGCGGTGATAAATGTAGCCCAAGTTTAAATCTGCTGATGTAAGTAGGGCCATTAGTTCCCTGAGCCAAACAGAATTGTATTTAAAAGCCAAGTTATTTATTAAATTAGCCCAAAACTGCACGGAGGATCTTTTCACAAATGAAAGCCCTTCTTCCCCATTTCTGTTGAGTGACATTCCTGGTTTAAAGTGGCGAGCCTTCATTTTTGAGTACAGGCAGTCCTTGATTTACAACCAATCCGTTTAGTGACTGTTCAAAGTTATGATGGCACTGGAAAAAGAGACTTTTGACTATTTTTCATACTTACGACCATTCCAACACATCAGATGCTTGGCAACTGACTCATATTTATGACGGTTGCAGCGTCCCGGGATCCGCTTTTGCAGCCTTCTGACAAGCAAAGTTTAGGGGGAAGCTGGATCCACTTAACAACCAGGTTACTAATAACGGCATCGATTCACTTAACGGTGATCATTAAATGAGGCAGAACTCACTTAAAAACCGCCTTGCTTAGTGGCAAAAATGTCGGGCTCCATTTGAGTCATACATCGAGTACTAAATGCGATCATATTTATCAGTAGATTTTTTTTTCTTCCATAAGGATAACTTTAGGCCATTCTGAAAAATACTTTTTTTTTTAGTTTTCGAGTTCATTTCTTGTGTTTCTTCGTTTTTCCCAACTTGGATCTTCTAATTTAGTGATTTGCTTACGCTACAATTCGTGTCATTAACCAATTGGCCTGACATTGGCAATCTGTTCTAAATGGAATTAGATGCTAGCTTTAATTTAATTTGACTTTTTTATTTTATTTACAAGGTGTAGATCTGGGAAGGATTCTAGAGAGGGGTTCGTGAAGGGGGAAGCGCAATGGTGTCATGAATATTATGAAGTTAGAGTGCAAATAATTCAAATTACTCCATCTAGCACCGTGGTGGCAAACCTATGGCACAGGTGCCACAGGTGGCACGCAGAGCCCTCTCTGTGGGCACGCGTGCCGTCACCCCAATCCTAGGCCTTCCGCTGGGTTTTATAAAACCTTTTTGCTTTAGACCTCCGCCGCCGTGTGCAAAAAAAAAAAGATTCAATCAATCAATCAATTTCAATGTCAGAATCCATTTATATCACATTCATAAATGTATGTTTAAAACATTATCTCCCCCCAATGGATTCTGCCATCTCCCGAGGAAGGAGGAGCGGATGTGGATTCAGCCTGCCTTAGGTTATTTCAAAGACCAAGGGAAACCTTTTGAACTGGGGGAACAAAGGGGAGGGGTAGGGAAGGAGGCATCTGGCCTGTGTCTCCATTTGAATCTGTAAAGGAAGAAGGCAATAACCGTAAAGATTCGAAGTTCCTTTTTTCCCACGAAAGGGATGACACAAAGTAAAATGATGGGGGGGGAGCTGACCAAATGGGGTTGAGGGAAGCGGGGTTGAACCGGGAACTCTTTATAAAGTTTCAATTTGTAAAACAATACCAGGTCCTGTCTTGTATTTCCACAACCAAGCATGTCCTAGTAAAAATTCCTTTTGGACTAGAACTGACTTCAAGAGTTGTTGTTTTCCTAAGACGTGGATTGGGGTGGGGCCTTGACATTCAACTTCTCGCGGGGGGAAAAAAGGGATCTCGCAAAGTTGGAAGTGATTGATTGAACTTTTTAGTCCCACCCAGTTTGCTGTTACCACGGCGGCCACGCCCACCTGGCACCTGACTGTACATAAGTGGGTTTTGGGTTGCAGTTTGGGTACTCGGTCTCTAAAAGGTTCGCCATCCCTGATCTATAACAATCGATACATTCGAGGGATGGGTAGATAGCCTGCCTTTATTATTTTTATAATTAACTCAAGGCAATGAACATACCTAATATTCTCTCCTCCCCCATTTCCCGCACAACAACAATTGAGAGAGAGAGTGAGAGAGAGGGAGGGAGGGGCTAGCCCAAAATCGCTTAGCTGGTTTCCGTGCTTAAGGCCAGCTTCGTAGTGATTGGCCCAAAGCCACCCAGCCAAATTTCATGCCTAAGGCGAGGACTAGAACTCACTGTCTCCTGGTTACTGGCCCAAAGTCATCCAGCCGGCTTTCGTGCCTGAAGTGGAACTAGAACTCACCGTCGCCTGGTGACTGGCCCAAAGTCATCCAGCCAGCTTTCGTGCCTGAAGTGGAACTAGAACTCACCGTCGCCTGGTGACTGGCCCAAAGTCACCCGGCCGGCTTTCGTGCCTGAATTGGAACTAGAACTCACTGTCTCCTGGTGACTGGCCCAAAGTCACCCAGACGGCTTTTGTGTGTGAAGTGGAACTAGAACTCACAGTTTCCTGGTGATTGGCTCAAGGTCACCGAGCTGGCTTTCATGCCTGAAATGGAATTAGAACTCACCGTCTCTTGGTGACTGGCCCAAAGCTATCCAGGTGGCTTTCCTGCGTGAAGTGGAACTAGAACTCACCGTCTCCTGGTGACTGGCCCAAAGTCACCCAGCTAGCTTTTATGCCTGAAATGGAGTTAGAATTCACAGTCTCCTGGTGACTGGCCCAAAGTCACCCATCCGTCTTTCATGTCTAAGATGGCTGGGGAATTCTGGGAGTTGAAGTCCACACCTCTTAGAATAGAACAGAGCTGGAAGGGACCTTGGAGGTCGTCTAGTCCAGCCCCCCGCTCTCTTCCAGCACCCAAGGTTGAGGTACACTAGATAATGGTTCCAGCATATCTCCATCAAGGTAATTTTCCTTACTCCCTATGGCCTTGAGGAAAATGTAAACGTAAACCACCTAGGGAAATGAGAGGAATTTGTTTGCAGCTTATCTCATAAACAGCCACTCTGGTGGGAAACCCAGGAAGAAACATTGCAAGCCTTCAGAGAGACTAGAAAGAGCCCTTGTGGTTGCCAAGGTTTAGACGACACTTTAATTTTCTTCCCGCAGGGAACGTCCTCATGGGAAATCCCGACAGAAACGCACAGACCCACCTTTTGCTTTTATCGCTTGGAGAAGGATGGAAGGAGGAGAGATCCTATTTGCTGATTATTTTAATCTCTTGTATCATTGGTGGGTTGCTCGATTGATACGTTTGAGCATCGACTCCTGGGCCACTGAACAGTTCCCGGTGAATTTTTATTTATTTATCGCAATGTGTTGCCGTCCATTCTAGACGGCTTACACACACTGAACAAAACACAGAATGAAACTTCCTAACAGTGAGGACAATCAACCAGTGGGACAGCTTTGCCTTCAGAAATCGTGGGTGCTCCATCACTGGAGGTTTTTAAGAAGAGAATGGACAGTCATTTGTCTGAGATGGTATAGGTTCTCCTGCTTGAGCAGGGGGCTGGACTAGTAGACCTCCGAGGTCCCTTCCAGCTCTGTTCTATTCTATTCTGTTCTGTTCTGTTCTGTTCTGTTCTGTCCTGTTCTGTTCTGTTCTGCTCTGTTCTGTTCTATTCTATGAATAGACTTTGGGCCAATCACCAGGTGATGGTGAGTTCTAGTTCCACCTTAGGTATGAAAGCGGCTGGGTAACTTTGGGCCAATCACCAGGAGACTCTCTCAGCACAACCCACCTGACAGGGTTGTTGTGGGAAAAATAGGAGGAAGAAGGACTATTCATTTTGCCAGCTTGAGTGGTCTGTAAACATAACAAAGGTGAGAAACAAATCAATGGAACAAGAGTCTCAAGATTAAGACTCTAAAGACGAAGCCCTTTGTTGTATAAACTGCTCAGCTTTAGGATGGATCTGTTTGTGCAGGTTGTAAAACACACCGGATGGCTTTGTGTAATACTGATAGCCCTCGATTTATGACCCCGATGAGCCCAAACTTTCTGTCGCTGACATTTGTTTAAGAGGGTTTTGCCAGCGTTTCACGATCTTTCTTGCCAGTGTCGTTCAGTGAATCACTGCAGTTGTTAAGTGAGTAACTCAGTCGTTAAGCGAATCCGGCTTCCCCCTTGACTTTGGTTGCTCCGAAGGTCACAAAACGGGATCGCGTGACCCACTGGAAACTGCGACAGTCGTAAGTGTGAGACAGTTGCCAGGCGTCTCTCTGAGTTTTCATCAGGTGACCGTGGGGATGCCGGGTTGTAAGTGTGAAAAACGATCATAAGTGGCTTTTTTCCCCCCAGTGCTGTCGTAATTCAAGCGGTCACTAAACAATTGGTTGTAAGTCGAGGTGCACCTGTATTTGATGCCCTGCCTGCAACCAGCTGGTCTCTAAAGCTAAGTAGGGTCCGCCCTGGATCATATTTGGATGGGGGACCATCTAGGTATTCTGAAGCTAGAGCGAGAAGCCCCCACAAAAAGCCGTCGAAAAGAAGACAGGCCCAAACATTTCTCACGCCGGCAAAAATGACCGCAAAAAAAAATCACATCCGGCAAATTACTCAGACTAATTCTAAACTGCAGTTTTTACTTTTGCTTTTGATTTTGGCTTCTGGTCTGGTTTGGGTCCTTGCGGTCTATAAATCCTGATTTGTGGCCTCGTTTGTTGTGAACCGCATGGCAAGATGTCAAAGGCCCGCTTGGTTATTGATGGGCTTGACTGATGGCTGCTCTTGTGTGTCTACAGGTTTTGTTGTTGTTGTTGTTGTCATCGTTTTGGTCCTTCGCACCTTGAGTGGAAATGCCAGGGTGGGGGGAAACGGTGGCGCAGGCAGCTGGTCCGTTTGTCTTGCCCGAAAATTTCAAGCCCACCAAGCTGTGACCAGGAGCAGGTGCTGGAGAGAAGGGAGGGGGTGGGGGTGGGGGGCCCTCCTTGGTCATAACCCGGCACTTAATTGCCCAATTAGCACTGTGCCTGGTTAAAAGGCAAACGAGCGAGAAACAAAGGTGGAGTCCCTGCATGGAAAAAAGAGCCAGGAAATTTCTCGCCAGCTTGGGACCCGGTTCTGTTCTTTGCTGGGCCCCCTCCTCCAAGATGGCTGTCCTTCTGTTCGCTTGGAAGCCCCCCTTTCGAAGGGACTCTCCTTGCACCCTCTGTTTCCTCCCTCCCCCCTCCCTCCCCCTCTGTCTCTCTCTCCCTCCCCCTTCCCTCCCTCTCTTTCTCCCTCCCTCCAACTCTCTCCCTCCCTTCCTCCCACTCTCTCCCTCCCTCTCTCCCTCCCATCTTTCTTTCTGCATCCCTCCCTCCCTCCCACTCTCGCTCCCTTCCTCCCTCTCTCCCTTCCTCCCTCCCTCTCTGCCTTCCTCCCTCTCTCTCTCCCTGTCCCTCCCTCCCTCCCACCCACTCCCTTCCTCCCACTCTCTCTCCCTCCCCCCTCCCACTCTCTCCCTCCCACCTTCCCTTCCTCCCTCCCTCCCTCCCACTCTCCCTCCTTCCCACTCTCTCTCCCTCCCACTCTCCCTCCTTCCCACTCTCTCTCTCCCTCCCTCTCTCCTTCCCACCTTCCTCCCTCCCTCCCTCCCTCCCTGCCACTCCCTCCCTTCCTCCCACTCTCTCTCCCTCCCCCCTCCCACTCTCTCCCTCCC
>NC_139515.1:86396442-86441625 GCF_947247035.1 Vipera ursinii | reverse complement strand
AATTGATTGATTGATTGAACCTTTTTTTTTTTGTACACAGCAGCGGAGGCCTAAAGCGAAAAGGTTTTATAAAGCCCAGCTGAAGGTCTAAGACTGGGGTGACGGCGCGCGTGCCCACAGAGAGGGCTTGGCGTGCCACCTGTGGCACCCGTGCCATAGGTTCGCCACCACGGTCTTATACCATTCCAGGCAAATGACTGTCCAGTCTCTTCTTAAAGACCTCCAGTGATGAAGTCTGTCTGTCTATCTTCTATCTATCTATCTATCTATCTATCTATCTATCTATCTATCTATCTATCTATCTATCTATCTATCTATCTAATCCATCCACCCACTAATCTATCCATTCCTTTCGTCCATCCATCTTAAAAAATCTATCTATCTATCTATCTATCTATCTATCTATCTATCTATCTATCTATCTATCTATCTATCTTTATTTATCTATGTCTATATCTATCTATCTATCTATTTATCTATCTTTATTTATCTATGTCTATATCTATCTATTTATCTATCTTTATGTCTATATCTATCTATCTATCTATCTATCTATCTATCTATCATGTCTTTATCTATTATCTCTCTCTCTCTCTCTCTCTCTCTCTCTCTCTCTCTCTCTCTCTCACTGTCTAGCTATTTAGCTATCTTATCTCTCTATCATCTCTCTATCAATCATTTATGAAGCACCCACAGCTTCTGACAGCCAGCTGTTCCACTGGATAATTGTCCTCACTGTTAGGAAGTTCCTCTTTAATTCCAGGTTGCTTCTCTCTTTGATTAGGACCTTTAGAGATCATCTAGTCCAGCCCCCCCTCTCAAGCATGGGACCCTCTACCATTCCAGACAAATGGCTGCCCAGTCTCTTCTTAAAGACCTCCGGGGCACCCACAAGTTCTCTTCCAACCCTATTATTCTATGTTCTGCTTTTGCTCTATCCGAAATACACCCCTGAATCACATCTAGGGTGTAGGTAATGGTCGACTTACAGCAGTTCACATAGTGACCGCTCAAAACTACAACAGCACTGAAAGAAGTGACTGAGGACCGTTTTTCGCACTTACGACTGTTGCTGCATCCTCGCGGTCGCGTGATTAAAATTCAGACGCTTGGCGACCGGCTCCCATTTACGACGGTCACTGTGTCCCGTGTGTGTGTGTGTGTGTGTGTGTGTGTGTGTGTGTGTGTGTGACGTGATCCCCTTTTGCGACCTTCCGGCAAGCGGAGCCCACGGGGGAAGCCAGATTCACTTAACAACCGGGCGACTAACTTAGCGACGGCAGCGATTCGCCGAACCACGCTGGCGAGAAAAGTGGTAAAACGGGGCCTTGAACAAATGTCTCACTTAGCAACGGGAAATTTGGGACCCGATTGGCGTCCTAAGTCGAGGACTCTGTGTTTTATTCCCTTTTATGCCGCAAAGCTGCCCTCTGGATCCGAGATTCAGCCCGCCTGTTTCCTTTCCTTTGTTTGCTCCGCTTCTCTCGAGAGGGCAGAAAAATTGCAGGCCTGACCTTTCGCGGAAAGACACCCCCCCCCCCAGCAACTGGGTGTTTACACAGACCCCCTTCTGGACTGAGCTGATATTTAAGAGCATGGCAGCCGAGGGAGTCCCGAAGCTTCAGCCCAACCCGCAAATCGCTGCTGTTTGCTGGCATTCCTGAATTCCTTCGAATAGGTTGCTGGATGCCCAATGTCGGCTGAACCGGAGGCGAGAGAAACTGGCTGGTCCAGTGGCAGGTTTTCTTTGGGCTGTTGAGAAAATGCAAGAGAAACGAGGATCCGATGTTACGGCTTTAGGATAACGACGGAGAGGAGAGTTCAAAGGGTTACTTACGGGTCGATGGATTGCTCTTTGTTGTTGTGATCAGTAACTCAGATATACGGCATATTCCTTCCTCATCCTATTTTCCTTGCAACAACCCTGTGAGGTGGGCTGGCTGGGCCCAGAGAGAGAGAGAGAGAGAGAATCACTGGCCCAAAGTCACCCAGCTGGCTTTTGTGCCTAAGGTGGGACTAGAACTCACTGGCTCCTGGTGATTGGTCCAAGTTCACCCAGCTGGCTTTCATAGCTAAGGTGGGACTAGAACTCATTGTCTCCTGGTGATTGGCTCAAGGTCATCCAGCTGGCTTTGATGGCTAATGCAGGACTAGAACTCGGTGTCTCCCGGTGATTGGCTCAAAGTCAGCTAGCTGGCTTTCATGGGTAAGGTGGGACTAGAACTCCCAGTCTCCTGGTGATTGGTCCAAGGTCACCCAGCTGGCTTTCCTAGCTAAGACAGGACTAGAACTCACGGTCTCCTGGTGATTGGTCCAAGGTCACCCAGCTGGCTTTCAGGCCAAAGGCAGGACTAGAATTCACCCTCTCCTGACGATTGCCCCACAGTTCCCCAGCTGGCTTTCATGGCTAAGGCAGGACTAGAACTCAGAGCCTTCTTGTTACTAGCCTGGCACTTTAACCACTAAGCAAAACTGGCTGCAAAAATCATGAAATATCCCTGTCTGAGTTAGAGTAAATTGAGGATTATAGGATTGGGGAGAGACAATTTTTTTTCTTGAGTTTTGTTCTCGTCACGACTCTGTCTGGTTGACTGCTTATGTTTGAATTCCCAGAATCCTCTGTTCCATGGTCCAGAGGGGAATTCTGGGAAGTTGTCTTTTGATGCTTTTCTTTCTCATCCAGCTTAATGGGGGGAAACAGTGATACAAAGAGATACAGAATCATGAATTCTACGGTTGGAAGGGACCTTGGAGGTCTTCTAGTCCAACCCCCCTGCTCAAGCAGGAGACTCATTTCAGACAAGTGACTGTCCAGTCTCTTCTTAAAACCTCCGGTGATGGAGCACCCACAACCTCTGGTGGCAAGCTGTTCCACTGGTTAATTGTTCTCACTGTCAGGAAGTTTCTCCTTAGTTCCAGGTTGCTTCTCTCCTTGGTGAGTTTCCATCCGTTGCTTCTTGTCCTGCCTTCGGGTGCTTTGGAGAACAGCTTGACTGCCTCTTCTTTGGGGCAGCCCCTGAGATTGGTTGACTTCAGTTGGGAAAAAGACAGAATTAATGATGATAATAACCTTTATTGTAAATTTTCCCCCCGCTGTGGGCACAACGGCACACGTTAAAAATGAAATTGAGTTGCTGGCTCTCAATTGCACACCTTTAAAAGCATACCGTATACACCTTTCGGTGCTTTGATAAATAGCTTGATCCCATCTTCTTTGTGGCAGCCCCTAAATTTTGGAATACTGTTGTTATGTTTCCCCCCCCCCCCCCCAACTAGTCTTTCTTTTCTCTAGACTGGCCATTCCCTAATCTTGCAAACCTTCTTCATAGGCTTTAGCGCCCCGGCCTTTTTATCATCTTACGTTGCTCTTCTCTGCACTTCCCCCCCCCTCCCCAAATCTGAATATCTTTTTTTTTTTTTTTTGGTAACGTGGTGAGTTAAACTAGATTACAGTATTCCAGGTCTGGTCTCCGAATTTTATTTCTCAGGAAGAGGACTGTGCACATTGAAGAGAAAGAGAGATTGAGTTGGAGAATCAGCTGGAGTTTTTTGGCGAGTTAAATTGCAGAAATGTTTCCCCCTTGCATCTTTCGAGGAGAGGCAGTTGAGCCAAATATCGTTTTCTCCTCTTTTTTATGATAGCGTGATAAATCTCGGTAAGTTGTATTGTTTCGGCGCAGTGGCGTGGCCGTGATAGGATTAGAGGTGATGAACATTCTTCTCCATCCGGTCCTTACGACTACAACTAGAATTTGATTTTATCTGAACGCCTTGCTTAGCAACGAATGTTCTGATGGCAACCGCGGTCGTAAATCAAGGACTTCTTGGAGAAGGTCCTGCCTGATTTTAGATCTTTTTTTTTGTGCCACGGTTGTTAAGTGAATCGCTGGTTGTTAAGCGAATCCGTCTCCCCCCCCCTTGACGTTTGCTTGCCGGAACGGTGATTGCGAAGGTCACAACGGGTGAAATTCTGGCAGAATTAGCCTTGTAAGCAGAGTCTGATGGAAGGAACCCCAAAAGCTGACTAAAAACTCATGCAGAGAAGTGGTGGGCACACTCTTCTGGAGCTTTGGGATGATAGAAAACCGTAAACTTCACACACACACACACACACACACACACACACACAGAGAGAGAGAGAGAGAGAGAGAGAGAGAGAGAGAGAGAGAGATTGAGACACACAAACATAATTTGATCGATATTGTCCGTGTAACCAGAAAGCAGAGCACAAACTCATGCAGAGAAGTGGTGGGCACACACTTCTGGAGCTTTGGGATGATAGAAAACCGTAAACTTCACACACCCACACCAATGCACATACTGCACACATGGGCACAGACAACATTTGCTCAGTGTTGTTCCTCTCAGCAGAAAGCAGACCAGAAATTCATGCAGAGAAGTGGCAGGCACACTCCTCTGAAGCTTTGGGAGTATAGAAAGCGACAAATTTGATACATCCACACACAAGGACAAACATACACACACACACACACACACACACACACACACACACAGAGAGAGAGAGAGAGAGAGAGAGAGAGAGAGAGAGAGAGAGAGAGAGAGAGAAATACAATTTGATCAATATCGTTCCTCTAACTACAAATCCGACAACAAACTCATGCAGAGAAATGACAGGCACACTCTCCCCTGAAGTGTTGGGCATTCTAGAAAGCTCTCAATTTCACACACACCCTCACATACACCCCAAAAACATTTCTGCCTTCTTTGCTCCTGATTTTGCCTTTTGCTCTCGTCATAAATTAAGTCAAGGTATTGCTTCATTTAATCAAGAAGTTAATTAAGATAGTCCTCGACCTACGACAGTTCTCTTAGTGAAGTTATAACTGCACCGAGAAAAGCAACTGACGGCCCTTTTTTCACACTTACGACCGTTGCAGCTTTCCCACGGTCACCTGGTCAATTTCAGCGACTCGTATTTATGACGGTTGCAGAGTCCCGGTGTGTGTGTGTGTGTGTGTGTGTGTGTGATGCGATCCCCTTTTTGCGACCTTCTGACAAGCAAAGTCGACGGGGGAAGCCAGGTTCGCTTAGCGACCGCATTAACAAATGCAGCGATTCGCTGAATGACGGCGGCAGGAAAGGTCGTAAAAATGGGGCAAAACTCACTTTAACGACTTGTCCGGCTTAGCCGCGGAAGTCTTGGACTCAGTGGGGACGTAAATCGAGGACTTCTTGAGAGGCAGACTGGGAGTCTGTTGGCCAAAGGGGGGGTCCTTCCCTCCGTTCCCCCTCCCCCAGTTTTGGGGGAAACAACACGCTTTGATTTATCCCGCACGTCAAAAGAGAGGCAAGCGAATTGAGCAATGTGGCGAGTTCGAATTTTGGGGTCCCTGAACTCCGTATACTCCGTATTGCCTCCTCCTGCCTCTTCCCTGCTTTTTTTCCATCTTGGTTTAATCTCGGCCTGTTTTTTTGAGGGAGGGGGGGTCAGAGCCGTCAGAGCTTCTGTGGGATGGCAGCCAAGAGCCCAAAACGGAGGCCTCTTGGCGAGACTCCAAAAACAATACGTCCAAGGATAGGCCCCGGAGTCCTCTCGGCTGCAACCAAAGAGGCCGAGCGGCGTGTCAGGGAAGGCCGAAGAAGCCGAGGAGGGGAAATGGAACAGCTTTGCAGTCGGGAGACGGGACTCTCGGAAGAGGCTCTGGGAGGAAGACTTGTCGGCCGAGACCAGATGGGGACGGTCAGGAAGAGCCGACTCGGAAAAGCCACCCTGGGCTGGGCGAGATGGCGGCAAAGTCTGTTTGGAAGCTGAGGATTTTGGGAGGAGGGAGGGGCCCTGGAGGGAAAGTGGAGGACAGCTTGGGTAGATTTCCTGAGGTAAATTTCCCTCATCCTTATCATCTTCATCCTTATCCTTCTCATTCTGCTCCTCCACCTCCACCTTCTCCTTCCCCTTACTTATCCCTATCCCTATCCCTATCCCTATCCCTATCCCTATCCCTATCCCTATCCCTATCCCTATCCCTATCCCTATCCCTATCCCTATCTTTATCTCTATCCTATCCTATCCTATCCTATCCTATCCTATCCTATCCTATCCTATCCTATCCTATCCTATTCTATATTTTCTTATTCTATTCTGTTCTGTTCTGTTCTGTTCCGTTCTGTTCCATTCCATATTTTCTTTTCTATTCTATTCTATTCTATTCTATTCTATTCTATTCTATTCTATTCTATTCTATTCTATTCTATTCTATTCTATTCTATTCTATTCTATTCTATTCTATTCTATTCTATTCTATTCTATTCTATTATTTCCTATCCTGTCCTGTCCTGTCCTGTCCTGTCCTGTCCTTTCCTATCCTATCCTATCCTATCCTATCCTATCCTATCCTATCCTATTTATTTATTTATTTATTAGTTTTTATAAACCGCCCTTCTCCCGAGGGACTCGGGGCGGTGTACAGAGGAAGGAAGGTATACAGATGAACAATAAAAAGTAATAAAAACAATAGTGAAAACAAACTGGGACCCCAATTAACGCTATCATGCCAGGCCGGACTGCTGGAACAGGAAAGTTTTTAAGTCGCGACGGAAGGTACGGAGGTCGGGGGCCATCCGGATTTCGGTTGGTAAACTGTTCCAGAGGGCCGGCGCACCCACTGAGAATGCCCTCCCCCTGGGGGCCACCAGCCGACATTCCTTGAGCGGTGGCACCCTGAGGAGGCCCTCTCTGTGGGAGCGCACAGGACGGTGGGGTGCTGACATCGGCAGAAGGTGCTCCCGTAGGTAGTCCGGACCCATGCCATGTAGGGCTTTGTATGTCATATCCTATCCTATCCTATCCTATCCTATCCTATCCTATCCTATATTTTCTTATTCTATTCTGTTCTGTTCTGTTCCGTTCTGTTCCATATATTCTATTCTATTCTATTCTATTCTATTCTATTCTATTCTATTCTATTCTATTCTATTCTATTCTATTCTATTCTATTCTATTCTATTCTATTCTATTCTATTCTATTCTATTCTATCCTATCCTATCCTATCCTATCCTATCCTATCCTATCCTATCCTATCCTATCCTATCCTATCCTATCCTGCCTTTATTATTTGTATAAATAACTCAGGCTGGCGAACCTACCTAATGCTTCTTCATCCTCCCATTTTCCCCACAACAACATCCCTGTGAGGTGGTCTGATCTGAGAGAAAGTGAGTGGCCCAAAGTCACCCAGGGAGGGAGGGAGGAAGGAAGGAGAGAGAAAGAAAAAGAAAAAGAGAGAGAGAGAGAGAGAGAAAAGAAAGGAAGGAAGAAAGAGAAAGGAGAAAAAGGAAGGAAGGAGAAAGAGAAAAATAGAAAGAAATAGAAAGAGGGAGGGAGGAGGAAGAAAGAGAAAAAGAAAGAAGGAAGGAAATCAAGAAAAAAGAAAGAGAAAGAGAAAGAAAGAAAAAGGAAGGAAGGAAAGAAAAAAGAGAAAGAGAAAGAAAGAGGGAGGGAGGAAGGAAGGAAGGAAGGAAGGAAGGAG
The DNA here is from genome assembly GCF_947247035.1 of Vipera ursinii. NCBI lineage: Eukaryota > Metazoa > Chordata > Lepidosauria > Squamata > Viperidae > Vipera > Vipera ursinii. Next base: position 86,434,137 of record NC_139515.1, on the reverse strand, counting down.
AAAGAGAGAAGGAAAGAAAGAGGGAGGATAGGCAGGCCATTTTTAAATGAGTCGGTCACCGCCTTTTTCTGGCTCAAATCTTTGCCTCTTGACTGAGCTCCTCTAAACGCAGTCTACCTGGGCCACCTCTAGACCTCTTTTCACGGGACGTGATTAAATTGTGAAGCCCATCCAGCAGCGCTCGTGATAGCCATTAATTAAAGATGGCTGGTTCAATCTACCGGGAGTCCAGGCCGGTGATTTCAATCATCAATCCATTCAGTCAAATTTCTGCATCATTAGCAAAAAACTAAACAAGACCAAAAACCAAAAATTGCATCCATCAAAACCCTCCTGACCTTTGCCCCAGGCTTTTTGCTGAAATGCGCCTTTTTCTAGGCAGGGATTGAGCCAAAAAGGATATTAAAAAAAACAAAAACGAGGAATTTTGCTAATTTTATCCCAGCCTTTGAATCCATCTAAGACACCCCATGCAAAATGGGCATCAAATATCATTGCAAAATAACTCTTTCAGTTATGGGGTCATCAAATGAGAAGAGAATTGGAGAGACGAAAACCAACAGAGCAGAATTTTGCGACGTTGGCCATTTCTCTGAGATGGTATAGGTTCTCCTGCTTGAGCAGGGGGTTGGACTAGAAGATCTCCAAGGTCCCTTCCAGCTGTATTCTATTCTATTCTATTCCATTCCATTCCATTCCATTCCATTCCATTCCATTCCATTCCATTCCATATTCTATTCTATTCTATTCTATTCTATTCTATTCTATTCTATTCTATTCTATTCTATTCTATTCTATTCTATTCTATTCTATTCTATTCTATTCTATTCTATTCTATTCTATTCTATTCTATTCTATTCTATTCCATTCCATTCCATTCCATTCCATTCCATTCCATTCCATATTCTATTCTATTCTATTCTATTTTATTCTATTCTATTCTATTCTATTCTATTCTATTCTATTCTATTCTATCCTATCCTATCCTATCCTATCCTATCCTATCCTATCCTATCCTATCCTATCCTATCCTATCCTATCCTATCCTATCCTATCCTATCCTATTCTATTCTATTCTATTCTATTCTATTCTATTCTATTCTATTCTATTCTATTCTATTCTATTCTGACTTCAGCTCCCAGAATTCCCCATTTAGCTGTGCTCCATTGCAGAATTTGGGAATCTGTACAGGTAGCACTCAATTTACGACCACAATGGAGACCAAAATTTGTCTTGCTAGGCGAGACAGTTGTCAAACAACACTTGCCACAGTTGTTAAGTCGATCACTGCAGTAACACAGCTGCTAAGTAAATGTGGATTCTCCGCTGACTTTGCTTGTCAGAAGTTTGCAAAAGTTGATCACATGACCATCATAAATACAAGCCAGTTGCCAAACATCCGAATTTTTATCACGTGACCACGGTCGTAAGTGTGAAAAACGGTCATAAGTTACTTTTTCCAGTGCCGTTGTAACTTTGAACGGTCATTAAATGAACAGTTGAAGGAGGGAAAAAAAACAGCATATAAAACATATAAAACAGCATATAAAACTAAGCTTGTTGGGGGCAATTGAGCTGACTTTGTAATAATGCCGCTTGGGGTGTGTGTGTGAAAGCCCTAACAAGCAGGCATATACATAGAATGAAGGCTACTGCTAAGCTTGTAAGCCGCCCTGAGTCTTCGGAGAAGGGCGGGATATAAATGGAATTAAAATAAATAAATAAATATCCTGTGCATTTGTTAGTTTATTTATTTCAGACTCTAGCAAACTATAAAAACTGTATAAACTGCCCTAATAATCATCAAAGTGACAACAATTTGTTAAAAAAGTCACACCAGGCAGAAATATGCAAACACTCCCAGACACGTATGCATATATGCCTTGCTTGAAATTCAGAGGTATTAACCATATTAGCAGCAACATTGAAATTAATTAAAACCAGGTAAGAAAAAAAAAGACTGGATAATTCTACCGCAAATAGAAGAACTGCACAAAAAAAATAATAAGACAAAAAAAAAAGGCAAGGAGATTTATTTGTTAGGGTGGTTTGCTCGACCCGTTTTTAATTTTGGTGAGTTATGCTTTTATATCCCGTTACACATTTAATGGCTTTCCTTGCTCGGCGTGCCGTTTTTCTTTTCTTGATGTGGTCCTAACTTAGACAAGTTTAGAAAAAAAATGATGCGACACATGAGCTGTGCATTAAATATTTTTTTTAAAAAAATGGTGCATATTATTAATCGGTGTGAAGTCAAGCCAGACCGAACCAAAATCTTTTGGGGTCCTTTTTTTGGCATAGAGTCAATCAAAAGAAGGGCCCCTTGCTCGCCCCCTTATTGGGATAGGGAACGTACCTCGAAGGCATCTTAAAAGGGATGTGTGTGCACGTATTTGCACACGTGTGTTTCCCCCCTCTGGTCCAGTTTATCACATGTAAATCTCCTTGGCCTCTCCCGTTTTCCATTTTGTCGCGAACCAAGAAGCCATTTCCTAATCGTTGCAGAGATTAGACAGGGGACCATTAACGTGAAGGAAAGGCAACGATAAATTAAAGGTATTCGCCGAGCTGTGCTACAAGCTCAACAACATTTGTTAAGTAAATTGTACAGTTATTAAGACTCATTTCCCGGTCCGCGGATCCGTTCTTGGTAACTGGCGAGCAGGGAAGAAAGAAATCTAATTCGGAGAGGCAGGCAGGCAGCAGCCAAAGGGACCTGCTCCATCTACATTTAGGCAAGAAAAACCAAATCTACAGGTATAGTATAGGGCAGGGAGTAGGCAACCTTGGCTCTTTTATGACTCGTGGACTTCAACTCCCAGAATTCCTGAGCCAGCATGGCTCAGCTTGGAAACCTCTCCCTTTCCCCTCAGCATGGCTGGCTCAGGAATTCTGGGAGTTGAAGTCCACGAGTCATAAAGCGGCCTAGGCCAGGGGTAGGTAACCTTGGCTCTTTTATGACTTGTCGACTTCAACTCCCAGAATTCCTGAGCCAGCGTGGCTCAGCTTGGAAACCTATCCCATTCCCCTCAGCATGGCTGGCTCAGGAATTCTGGGAGTTGAAGTCCACGAGTCATAAAGCGGCCTAGGCCTAGGCCAGGGGTAGGCAACCTTGGCTCTTTTATGACTCGTCAACTTCAACTCCCAGAATTCCTGAGCCAGCGTGGCTCAGCTTGGAAACCTATCCCATTCCCCTCAGCATGGCTGGCTCAGGAATTCTGGGACTTGAAGTCCACGAGTCATAAAGCGGCCTAGGCCTAGGCCAGGAGTAGGCAACCTTGGCTCTTTTATGACTCGTCAACTTCAACTCCCAGAATTCCTGAGCCAGCGTGGCTCAGCTTGGAAACCTCTCCCTTTCCCCTCAGCATGGCTGGCTCAGGAATTCTGGGAGTTGAAGTCCACGAGTCATAAAGCGGCCTAGGCCTAGGCCAGGGGTAGGCAACCTTGGCTCTTTTATGACTCGTCAACTTCAACTCCCAGAATTCCTGAGCCAGCGTGGCTCAGCTTGGAAACCTATCCCATTCCCCTCAGCATGGCTGGCTCAGGAATTCTGGGACTTGAAGTCCACGAGTCATAAAGCGGCCTAGGCCTAGGCCAGGAGTAGGCAACCTTGGCTCTTTTATGACTCGTCAACTTCAACTCCCAGAATTCCTGAGCCAGCGTGGCTCAGCTTGGAAACCTATCCCATTCCCCTCAGCATGGCTGGCTCAGGAATTCTGGGACTTGAAGTCCACGAGTCATAAAGCGGCCTAGGCCTAGGCCAGGAGTAGGCAACCTTGGCTCTTTTATGACTCGTCGACTTCAAGTCCCAGAATTCCTGAGCCAGTGTAGCTCAGCTTGGAAACCTCTCTCTTTCCCCTCAGCATGGCTGGCTCAGGATTTCTGGGAGTTGCAGTCCATGAGTCATAAAAGAGCCAAGGTTGCCTACCCCTAGTATAGGGGGTACCTTGCTCAATAGTAGTAACTGCGAGAGGGATCTCGGAGTCCTAGTAGACAATCACTTCAATATGAGCCAGCCGTGTGCTGCAGCTGCCAAAAAAGCCAACACTGTGCTAGGCTGCATTAACAGAGGGATAGAATCAAGATCACGTGAAGTGTTAATAACCACTTTACAAGGCCTTGGGAAGTCCACACCTGGAATCCTGCATCCAGTTTTGGTCACCACGATGTAAAAAGGATGTCGAGACTCTGGAAAGAGTGCAGAGAAGAGCAACAAAGATGATCAGGGAACTGGAGGATAAGGCATATAATCTAGTCCAAGCAGGAGACCCTATACCATTTCAGACAAATGGCTGTCCAGTCTCTTAAAAACCTCCAATATTGGAGCACCCATAACTTCTGGAGGCAAGCAGTTCCACTGGTTAATTGTTCTCACTGTCTGGAAATTTCTTCTCAGTTCCAGGTTGCTTCTCTCCTTGGTGAGTTTCCATCCCTTCTTTCTTGTCTTCCCTTTTGCTGCTTTGGAGAACAGCTTGACTCCCTCTTCTTTGGGGCAGTCCCCGAGAGATTGGAAGACTGCTATCATGTCACCCCTCGTCCTTCTTGCGTACGGTCACTCATGCGCTCGTGACCTCTTGGTTAGACTACTGCAACGCTCTCTACATGGGGCTGCCCTTGAGGACCACTCGGAGGCTCCAACTGGTGCAGAATGCAGCCGCGAGAGTTGTGTTGGGGGTCTCCCGATACTCCCATGTTACACCTTTGCTCCGTGAGCTGCATTGGCTTCCAGTTGTCTTCCGGGTGAGATTCAAGGTGCTGGTAATGACCTTTAAAGCCCTATATGGCATGGGTCTGGAGTACCTTAGGGAGCACCTGCGGCTGGCATCAACTTCCCTCCACCCTGTGCGCTCCCACAGAGAGGGCCTCCTCAGGGTGCCACCGGTCAGAGAATGTCGTCTGGTGGCCCCCAGGGGGAGGGCCTTCTCTGTGGGTGCGCCGGATTTGTGGAACCACTTACCGGTTGAGCTCCTTCCGGCGTGATCTAAAGACCTACTTGTTAGAACAAGCCGGCCTGGTCTGATGGGTTTGGGTTTTATTATTGCTTTTAATGTATTGTATTTATTGTTGTATTGTATTGGGCATTCTGTTTAATCTTTTCTTAATTTTTGTATCTTTGTATTTTAGTATTTATTGCCCTGTTCACCGCCCTGAGTCCTTCGGGAGAAGGGCGGTATACAAATAAAATTATTATTATTATTATTATTATTATTATTATTATTATTATTATTATTATTATTATTATTATTATTATTATTATTATTATTATTATTATTATTATTATTAAACTAGACCAGGGGTCTTCAAACCTGGCCCTTTGATGACTTGTGGACCTCAACTCCCAGAATTCCTCAGCCAGCGAGTTGAAGTCCAGAAGTCATAAAAGGGCCAAGTTTGAAGACCCCTGAACTAGACATGCCCAATTCCAGCAACCGTTCCTGATATGTTTTAGCCTCCCGTCCCCTGATCATCTTTGTTGCTCTTCTCTGCACTCTTTCCAGAGTCCCCACATCTTTGTTTTACATCATGGTGACCTTGCAGATTGTGTGAACCCCCGGCTATTTGCTTATCTAACAGGGTGCAGGCAGTCCTCAGTTTACGACCGTACTCGAACCCAAAATGTCCCTTGCAAAGCGAGACGGCTGTTAAGTGGGTTTTGCTCCATTTTGCCCCCAATCGTTCAGTGAACCACCGCAGTTGTGAAGCGCGTAAAAAGGGTGGTTTAAAATGAATCTCGCTTCCCCCGTCAACTTTGCTTGTCAGAAGGTGGCAACAGGGGAATCACATGACCCCAGGTCACTGCAACAGTCGCAAGTACATGCCTGTTGCCGAGCAGCCAAATTTTGATCCTGTGACCCTGGGGGTGCTGCAACGGTCACAAAGTGAGACAAATGGTTTCTAAGTCTCTTTTTTTCATTCTCCTCGTCATTTTGAACAGTCACTAAATGAATGTTTGTGTCGTTTCTGGGCTCAATTACGGTCATAAGTCAAGGATTACCTCCACCCCACCCCACCCCGTTCCCCAGTGTCATGGCTGGGGAATTCTGGGAGTTGAAGTCCACCCACTTCAAAGCGCTTCAGTTTGAGAAACACAGCCCTGTTTCCCAACATCTCTTAATGCTGGTCCATTTGCGTTGAATTTGTTCCATTGTTCTGTGGAATTCCTCTAATCCCTTGTTTTTCTCTTTCCCCTCATCTGGAATTTGAGAGACACCAGCAGCTTATGGGGTGGGGGGGGGAGAAAAGAGAAAGAAGAGGGGGAGGAATCGTCCCATTTTTCGCTTCAAAGAACAAGGGGGGTGGGTGGGTGTAGTCCATGGAAAACAGCCGTAAATGAAGAGCAGCTTTTGAGGATTGAGTTCTGAGGAGTTGAATGAAAGAAAATATTTTCTTGTTAGGGATTTTTTTTTTTTGGCAATAACGTGGAAGGAGTTTGCTACTGTCTTCTAGGATGGTTGTTGTTGTTGTTTTTTGGCTTCATAGCCTAGCCTTGGGATCTCCTTGTGGTCTCCCATCCAGATGCTAACAAGTCGCTTTATCTACTTAGATTACTGGAGAGGCTAAAGTGGGTTCAGCACTGCAGATGTGAATGTAAGTTCCCAGATTTCTGCCTTGTTACTTATGAAGTAATGTGGAGTAGAGAAAGAGAAGGAAGGAAGGAAGGAAGGAAGGAAGGAAGGAAGGAAGGAAGGAAGGAAGGAAGGAAGGAAGGAAGGAAGGAAAATTGAGAGGAGGGAGGAAGGGAGGGAAGGAAACAAATGGTGGGAAGGGAGGGAGGAAGGAAGGAAGGAAAGACAGAAAACTCAATGACAAACACCCATATCTTTGGAGAATGCTATCTTAGTACAGTAGTCGCCCCTTAATGTGAAATTACAGAACAAGATATCCAGCCATAATGTCTGCTTGCTGTGCGTGGCTTGTGTGGATCAGACCTCAGTGGCTTCATCAGGATTAAAACAAGCCCTGGTTTATCAGCATGTGGGAACCCAGGCAAAAGGAAGCTAGTTCTTAGCAGCTGGAATTTCACAAAATCTACCCGTACGGTCACCATACGATATAACGCCAATCGGTTTCGACCATCTGCTTCCTCCTCAGCCACTTAACAGATCAGGGGGGAACGTGGAAGTAGGACTTCCGTTTAAGATCTCACAGGTTTGATCTTGGCCACAGAACCACGGAGAAGGGAGATGCACTCAAGTTTAAGAATTTCGTGGCTTCACTAGCAAACCTCTTCACAAGTTATGTTCCACCCGGATCTTCCCAACTGGATTGTGTTCATCCACGTGCTGCCATCTTCTGGCCACTAGGTGCCATTGCTTCGCTTTGCAAAGTGGCTGCGACAGTTTTAGCGCCACCTTGGCAACCTGGAAGATGGTTGGACTTCAACTCTCTTCTTCAGCCTTTGGCTGAAGAATTCTGGGAATGGAAGCCCCCCCACCCCACCTTCCAGTTGCCCAGTTGGAAAAACACTAGATGAGAGTTTGGATCAAGTCTTTCTCAGCTTCAGCAACTTGAAGGTGGGTGGACTTCCAATCCCAGAATTCCCCAGTCTGGAATTCTGGGAGTGGATGTCCACCCATCTTCAAGTTGCTGAAACAATGGTTTAGAGGTTGAGGTGTGCTAAGGGGGGAAAAAAACACTGGCTGCTTTCCTATTTTGTAGTGGTTGCATTATTTGAATATTTATTTCTATGACCAGGTTCAGGTCATACTTGCTAGCTATGTCCAGGGGTCAAAGGGCAACTGAAGAATGTTCTACTGAGACCTACAAGCAATAAATGAAACAGTGTGTTCAACTGATATACGAATTGCAGATTCCCTACTGCCAACTTCAGCTGCTTTGTATGTCTTTATTTCATTTCTTTGTAACACTGATGGGTTGTCACCCACTTACAAGTGATAAAATCCACGCCCCTCCTGATGTTAACAAAATAGAACAGAACAGAACAGAATAGAATAAAATATATGATGATATATGATAGAACAGAACAGAATAGAATAGAATAGAATAGAAAATATGGAGTGGAATGGAATGGAATAGAACAGAACAGAACAGAATAGAATACAACAGAACAGAATAGAATATATGAAAGAATAGAACAGAATAGAACAGTACAGAACAACAGAACAGAATGGAACAGAATAGAATATATGAAAGAATAGAATAGAATAGAACAAGAACAGAATAGAATAGAATAGAATAGAATAGATGATAGAATATATGATAGAATAGAATAGAACAGAATAGAATAGAATAGAACAGAATAGAATATATGAAAGAATAGAATAGAACAGAACAGAACAGAATAAAATAGAACAGAATAGAATATATAAAAGAATAGGTTGGATTGCGAAGTGATGGAAGAGATCTTAGTTTGGGGGGGGCTTTGCGTGCTACACATGCCTCTTGCCTGGCCTTCATTTCCGTCCTTGGCTGGCCACAGACAGACTCTTCCCTTTTTCTGAGTCTGCAGATCCCCTTTGATCCTTTTGCAAGGGACAAAGTCCACCCCCCGCTGTGAATTCTAGTTTGCTCTAGTTTCCCAATGTGACGCTGCAGGGAGGAAGATTCACATACGGTGGGATTCTTCCTCATCAAATGAATTTGACAGGAAGCACGTTGTCTCAAATTCCAGGCGCGAATCAAATCTCCAGGCAAAATCAGGATTTCCTGAATAGAATAGAATAGAATAGAATAGAATAGAATAGAATAGAATAGAATAGAATAGAATAGAATAGAATAGAATAGAATAGAATAGAATAGATTGCCAGACTGACAGATAGATAGACAGAAAAACAGATAGAGAAATGTTGGATGATAGTAGATAGATAGATAGATAGTTGTTCTAGATAGATAGATAGATAGATAGATAGATAGATAGATAGATAGATACATACATACATACATACATACATACATACATACATACATACATATGAAGGAGGGAGGAAGGAAGGAAGGAAGGAAGGAAGATAGATAGATAGATAGATAGATAGATAGATAGATAGATAGATAGATAGATAGGAAGGAGGGAGGGAGGGAGGAAGGAAGGAAGGAAGGAAGGAAGGAAGGAAGGAAGGAAGATAGATAGAGACAGACAGACAGACAGATATGAAGGAGGAAGGAAGGAAGGAAGGAAGATAGACAGACAGACAGACAGACAGACAGATAGATAGACAGACAGATAGATAGATATGAAGGAGGAAGGAAGGAAGGAAGGAAGGAAGGAAGGAAGGAAGGAAGATAGAGACAGACAGACAGACAGACAGATAGATAGATAGATATGAAGGAGGAAGGAAGGAAGATAGACAGATAGATAGATAGACAGAAAGATAGATAGATATGAAGGAGGAAGGAAGGAAGGAAGGAAGGAAGGAAGGAAGGAAGGAAGGAAGGAAGGAAGATAGATAGATAGATAGATAGATAGATAGATAGATAGATAGATAGATGGGAGGGAGGGAGGAAGGAAGGAAGGAAGGAAGATAGATAGAGACAGACAGACAGACAGACAGACAGACAGACAGACAGACAGACAGATAGATAGATAGATAGATAGATAGATAGATAGATAGATATGAAGGAGGAAGGAAGGAAGACAGACAGACAGATAGATAGATAGATAGATAGATAGATAATGGATGGAGGGAAGGAAGGAAGATAGATAGATAGATAGATGGATGGATGGATGGATGGATGGATGGATAGATAGATAGATAGAGATAGATAGAGATAGATAGAGATAGATAGATAGATAGATAGATAGATAGATAGATAGATAGATAAATAGATAGATATGAAGGAGGAAGGAAGGAAGGAAGATAGATAGATAGATAGATAGATAGATAGATAGATAGATAGATAGATAGATATGAAGGAGGAAGGAAGGAAGATAGATAGATAGATAGATAGATAGATAGATAGATAGATAGATAATGGATGGAGGGAAGGAGGAGGAGGAGGAGGAGAAAGAGGAAGAAGAGGAAGAGGAGGAGAAGAAGGAGAGGAGGTCTTCACCCACCCACTCTCCCTCTGATCAGGGGGGGGGGGGCGCTTAGGAAAACCCAGCCAGCGAAAATCCCCCACGCTCCCACCCTCCTCTGGGTGCCTCTGATCTGCCCGGCCTCTTGTCTTGACAATGAGCTGCTAACCTTGGCTTTGTCTCTGTCGGTGACCTTATGTCGCATCGACTCCGGCTAGGGTTTCATGGACTGGGTGATGTCAGGTTCCTTGGGGAAAGGAGGGGAGGGGCTGCTCCAGCCAGCCGAGGAAGGGGCACTGACACCCCCTCCCCTTGCATCCCTCTCGCCCACGGCAGGGGTCTCCGTGTCAGTTGTGTTTCCAACAGCGCCGGAGCCCCACCGGGCTGGCCTGAGCGAGCTCCAGCCTTAGGTAGATTTAATTCTTGACGGGATTTCTATCCATGGAATCCATCATCCTCTCCTTGCATATTTACAGGGAGGGAAAACCTGGGAGGGGAAGGGCAACTGAGGAGGGGAGGGGGTCTGGTCCCAAAGTCACGCGGGGCCGAGGGGAGGGGGCTGCTTGAACCTGGATCTTTTGGTCACCACAATGTAAAAAAGTTGTGGAGACTCCAGAAAGAGGGCAGAGAAGAGCAACAAAGATGATCAGGGGGCTGGAGGCTAAAACATACGAAGAACGGTGGCGGGAATTGGGTCGGTCTAGTTTAATGGAGAGAAGGACCAGGGGGGGACATGATAGCAGTCTTTCAGTATCTCAGGGGCTGCCCCAAAGAAGAGGGAGTCAAGCTCTTCTCCAGAGCGCCTGAAGGCAGGACAAGAAGCAACGGAGGGAAACTGATCAAAGAGAGAAGCAACCTGGAATTGAGGAGAAATTTCCTAAGAGTGAGAACAGTTAACCAGTGGAACAGCTTGCCACCAGAAGTTGTGGGTGTTCCAAAACTGGAGGTTTTCAACCAGAGACTGGACAACCATTTCTCTGAAAGGATCTAGGGCAGGGGTCGGCAACCTTGGGCTCTTTTATGACTCGTGGACTTCAACTCCCATAATTCCTGAGCCAGACATGCTGAGGGGAAAAGGGAGAGGTTTCCAAGCTGAGCCATGCTGGCTCAGGCATTCTGGGAGTTGAAGTCCACGAGTCGTGAAGGGGCCACAGTTCCCCCATGCTGGCTCAGGAATTCTGGGGGTTGAAGTCCACAAGTCATTAAAGAGCCAAGGTTGCCTAACCCTGGTTTAGGGTCTTCTGCTTGAGCAGGGGGTTGGACTAGATGACCTCCAAGGTCCCTTCCAACATTATAATTAATAATAATAATAATAATAATAATAATAATAATAATAATAATAATAATAATAATAATAAAGTTGGAAGGGACCTTGGAGGTCATCTAGTCCTACCCCCTTATACCATTTCAGGCAAATGGCCTGATTATTATTATTATTATTATTATTATTATTATTATTATTATTATTATCATCATCATCATCATCATCATCATCATCATCATCATCATCATCATCATCATCTCCACAACACCAAACTGGCGTTCAACTTTCCTCCCTCCCTCCCTGAATTGCACATGAGGTGTAGGAGGTAGTCCTCAACTTACAACAGTCCACTGGAAACCACAGGGCATTAATACAGCTAAAGTCCAGAAAATCAAACCACAAAGTGTCCACGCAGGTAGTCCTCGACTTACAACTGTACATTTAGAGACCATTCAAAGTTTTCAGCACTGAAAAAAGGGACTTGTGACCGTTTTCCACACTTAACGACCGTTGCAGCGTTCCCCGCCCCCCCCGGGGGTCACGTGATCAAAATTCAGAGGCTCGGCAACTGGCATGCATGTACCTGTGACGGTTGCCGTGACCTTCTGACAAGCAGAGTCAATGGGGAGGCTAGATTCGCTTAACGACCCCGTGACTCGCTTAACAACTGCAGCAGTTCGCTCAGCAACCGTGCCAAGCGAGGTCGCGAAATGGGGCGAAATTCACTTAATGAATGTCTCGCTCACTTAACAACAAACATTTTGGGCTCAGTCGAGGCTGTAAGGCGAGGACCCCCATTTTTATTTCCCTCCCTTCCTTCTTTAGGACCGCTTTGTCTGCAGCGATGCTACGACAGCAGTCTCCGTTGGAGCCTTCTGGGTTTTATAAACTCGAGAGTGTTGTGTGTTGTTGCCTGCTTTGTGGCAAAGATGACCCCCCACCCACCCACCCACCCCCTTCATCTGATCAAGACATCTGCGATGCGCGTAGCTGTGCCTACACAACATCTGTGATCGCAGTGCTGCTGAATCGGGGGAGGGGGCGAGGGGGGGGGAAATGAATCCTTTGGCCCGAAGGAAGACGCAAACTCGGTTGTGTGGCAACAGCACGAGTTAACTTTGTGTTAAGTTAACTTTGCGTTGGTGACCTTCTTCCCCAAAGATGGGGGGGAGGGAGGCAGCGGGGGGGGGGGGGCGATGCTCGAGAGAGAATTCTCGGATGAGCTCCGAAGCTTTCAGCTCACGTTGCTTCTGGGTCTCTCAAAGGCCCTATTGTGGTGGTGCAAATCACACTCCTTGGAAGCTTTCCAGATGTGAAGAGAGTCATCTGTCTGTTCCCTGAAGAAGGCCTGCTTTGCCAGCCCTTGAAGGCAACGGTCAAAAGGTCAGAGGCTTGACGGTGGCGTCTCCTCGGAGTTTTCATGAGATCATCACCATGCGCAGATTCTCAGATCTGATGGTGGAGATAGGATAGGATAGGATAGGATAGGATAGGATAGGATAGGATAGGATAGGATAGGATAGGATAGGATAGAAAATATGGAATGGAATAGGATAGGATAGGATAGGATATGTGGAATAGAATAGAATAGAATAGAATAGAGTAGAGTAGAGTAGAATAGAGTAGAATAGAATAGAATAGAATAGAATAGAATAGAATAGAATAGAATAGAATAGAATAGAATAGAATAGAATAGAATAGAATAGAATAGAATAGAATAGAATAGAATAGATGCTGCTATCATGTCTCCCCTATTTCTTCTTTTCTTTAGACTAGCCCAGGGGTGGGCAACCTTGGCTCTATTATGACTTGGGGACTTCAACTCCCAGAATTCCTGAGCCAGCCAATGCTGAGGGGAAAGGGAGAGGTTTCCATACTGAGCCATGTTGGCTCAGGAATTCTGGGAGTTGAAGTCCACCAGTCATAAAAGAGCCAAGGTTGCCCACCCCTGATCTAAACTGATGGATTGACACTGCATTCATAAAGGATATAACAGATTACCTTAGAATAGTATCTTCAGAATTCCTCAGTTGGCCATTTTGATGAAACTGCAGGCTTGGATCCAGGCCAGGAGTCTTCAAACGTGGCCCTTTTATGACTTGGGGACTTCAACTCCCAGAATTCCTGAGGCAGCCAATGCTGAGGGGAAAGGGAGAGGTTTCCATGCTGAGCCATGCTGGCTCAGGAATTCTGGGAGTTGAAGTCTGCAAATCATAAAAGAGCCAAGGTTGCCTACTCCTGGTCTAGGCCTAGGCTGCTTTATGACTCGTGGATTTCAACTTCCAGAATTCCTGAGCCAGCCGTGCTGAGGGGAAAGGGAGAGGTTTCCATGCTGAGCCAGGCTGGCTCAGGAATTCTGGGAGTTGAAGTCCGCAAGTCATAAAAGAGCCAAGGTTGCCTACCCGTGAACTAGCCAAACCCTAGTCCCGCAGCCGTTCTTCGTATGTTTTAGTCTCCAGGCCTTTGATCATCTTAGTTGCTCTTTTCTGAATTTTTTTTACAAACTCTCAACATCTTTTTTGTGTGATATGGTGACCAAAATTGGCTGCAGTATTCCTGGTATGGCTTTACTAGGGTTTTATAAAGGGAAGGAAGGAAAGAAGTCAAGAAAGAATTGAATCTTCCTTTTTTTCCCCTTCTCCTTTCTCCTCCAAGCGTGGCACCGTGGATGCCAACCGCTTACAACATTGCCTTTCCTCTGCCAATTGACAGATGACATCATTTGTGAAATCTAAACTGATACACGCTCCCACCGGGCCATCTGATTGATAAATTAGACCCTTACAAGCCATGTGCTAATCAATGAGAAGTGTTCATTTGCAGCAACAAGAGGCAGGCTGGGGAAAGCTAATTTTTCAAGGTTGCAGCTTGCCAAGACAAACATTCAAATCTTGCCAGGACATCCATTAAAAAAAGACTAAGCCTTGCCCAGAAGTCGCATTTCATACATTCTGGAGATGTTCAGCTTTCATCAGGCCCATATTTTTGCAAAAAGCTCACTGAAAGATTTTGGAGAAAAGATTGGACAGCCGTTGCTCCAGGATAGCATACACTAGAGTCTTCTGCTTGACTAGAAGGGGGTTGGACTAGAAGACCTCCAAGGTCCCTTCTGTTATTCTGATGGCAGTGTTCCAATATCTCAGGGGCTGCCCCAAAGAAGAGGGAGTTCAAGCTATTCCCCAAAGCACCTGAAGGCAGGAGAAGAAGCAACGGATGGAAACTCACCAAGGAGAGGAGCAACCCAGAACTAAGGAGAAAATTCCTGACAGTGAGGACAATTAACCAGTGGAACTACTTGCCTCCAGAAGTTGTGGGTGCTCCAACACTGGAAGTTTTTAAGAAGAGACAATAATAATAATAATAATAATAATAATAATAATAATAATAATAATAATAATAATAATAATAATAATAATAATAATTATAATTATAATAATTATAATTATAATAATAATATAAAGTTGGAAGGGACCTTGGAGGTCATCTAGTCCAACCCCCTGCTAAGGCAGGAAACCCTATCCCAATTCAGACAAATGGCTGTCCAGTCTCTTCTTAAAAACTTCCAGTGTTGGAGCATTCACAGCTTCTGGAGGCAGGTTGTTCCACCGGTTAATTGTTCTCACTGTCAGGAAGTTTCTCCTTAGTTCTAGGTTGCTTCTCTCCTTGACTAGTTTCCATCCGTTGCTTCTTGTCCTGCTTTCAGGTGCTTTGGAGAATAGCTTGACTCCCTCTTCTTTGGGGCAGCCCCTGAGATATTGGAAGGCTGCTATCATGTCACCCCTCACCCTTCTCTTCATTAAACTACACATAACCAATTCCAGCAACCGTTCCTTTTAAAGGGAGTTAAAGCGCATTAAGAACTTGGTTACTTACATAGTTGGTTAATGTTAGTTAGATTATGTTTATTTTATTTGTAACCCTGTATTCAACTCTGGGAAGCGAGGGAGGGGGTGGGGGAGGGTGGGGTGGGTTTATATTGTAACTTTTATAAAAATTTTAATTTAAAAAAAAAAAGTTGTGGGTGCTCCATCACCGGAGGTTTTTCAAGAGGAGACTGTCCAGAATGGCATAAGGTCTCCAAGCTTGAGCAGGGGGTTGGACTAGATGACCTCCAAGGTTCCTTTCAGCTCTCTGATTCTATATGCCGATTGCCCAAGTCTGCCTTTTGGAAGCACCACATCCACACGGAGAGAAGGAAGCAGTGGGATACAACAAGGTTCCGTCTTAGGCCCAGGACTCTTCCATATCTTTATCAATGACTTATCAATGAGGGAATGGAAGGGAAACTCATCAAATTCGCAGATGACACCAAACTGGCAGGAGTAGCCAACACCCCAGGAGACAAACTCAGGATCCAAAAAGATCTTGACCAACTTGAACCGTGGGCCCTGTCCAACAAAATGAGTTTCAGTGTGGAGAAAAGCAAAGTTTTACATTTAGGCAGGAAAAAAAAGAATCAAAGGTACAAGTTACCGGTTGAGCTCCGGACGGCCCCCGACCTTCGCTCCTTCCGGCGCGATCTCAAAACTTTCTTTTTTGAACAAGCTGGCCTGGTCTGACGGGATGGGGTTGGGTTTTTATAAATAGTTTTAATTGTAATATGTATTAATTTTAAGGGCATAATGTTTAATGGCTTTTTAATTTTTGTATTCTATTTTTATTGTGTATTGCCCTGTTCACCGCCCTGAGTCCTTCGGGAGAAGGGCGGTATAGAAATCAAATTATTAAATTAATTATTAAGTACAGATTGGGCGAGACGTGGCTCAAAAACAGTCACTGTGAGAGGGACCTCGGAGGTCATCTAGTCCAGGGCTTTTCAACTTTTTCACCCATTGTACCACTTTTAGGAGATGGCAACATCCGAGGACCACCAGTCGCCTAGCAAGGGGTCAAGAAACTTGATGACCAAAAAAAAAAAAAAAAGAGGGAAAAAGTGATGAAGTACAGGTAGTCCTCGACTTACGACAGTTCGCTTAGTGACTGTTTGAAGTGACAATGGCACTGAAAAAAGTGCCCCCCCCAAGCCACAGCTGAGCAAGACACCTGCCTGCCCGCCCGGCGGCGCTCTTCCTCCTGTCCGAGGTTTTCGTTGTTGTGAGAATTTCTGTTGAGGATTGGCAGCGGGGGAGGGGTGGGGGGTGTTTGGTTTTTATTGCCCCCCCTCTGCTGGGTGGTTGCAGCAGGTTTTGGTGACTTCACATGACCCTGGGACACTGTGACTGTCATAAATATGAATCAGTTGCCAAGCATCTGAATGTAAATCACAAGACCCTGGAGATGCTGCAAGATTCCAGCTGATCGGTGCTTCTTCTGGGCTCAGCGGAAGCACCGGGATCAGCGCCGAGCTCCAGCTGGATCCTGGCGCCAATCCTGGCACTTCCGCTGAGCCCCAACAGCCCTGCAGCTCCAGCCGTCTCTCGCTCAGGCTTGTGCGGTGCTGCCGCCGGTTCAGCTCATTCCCCTTCCCTGCTACCACTTTTCTAGGATGGTCGTGTACCACCTGCCAGGTGCCGATGTACCACAGGTGGTACCCGTACCACTGGTTGAAAAGCCCTGCTCTAGCCCAGCCCCCTGCTCGTGGCAGGAAACCTCGTACCATTTCAGACAAATGGCTGTCCAGTCTCTTCTTTGAAACCTTCAGTGCAGGGGCATCCACAACTTCTGGAGGCAAGTCGTTCCACTGGTTAAACGTTCTCACTATTAGGAAATTTCTCCTTAGTTCCAGGTTGCTTCTCTCCTTGAGGAGTTTCCAACCGTTGCTTCTTGTTCTGCCTTCAGGTGCTTTGGAGAACAGGTTGAAACCCCCCCCCCAAACTCTTCTTTGTGGCATCCCCTCAAATATTGGAATACTGCTATCACGTCATCCCTGGTCCTTTTCCCCCCATTAAACTAGAGACATACCCAGGGTCTAGTTTAAATCTTCCTGCATGTGCTAGAAGCTGTATTTTTCCTTTTCTCTTTCTCTCTCTCTCTCTCTCTCTCTCTCTCTCTCTCTCTCTCTCTCTCTCTCTCTCTCTCTCTCTCTCTCTCTCTCTGTGTGTGTGTGTGTGTGTGTGTGTGTGCGCGCGCGCTACCTTTCAATGTCTGAGCATCAGGCAGAGACTCCACCTGCCACCTTAGCAGAGTTTGCTAACAGCTTCCTTAGTATCTTCTGGGACCTAAAATGCACATTTTTAAATTATCCACTGACTGGCCCTTAGCAGGCATTAGACAAAATTAAAGGAGGCCATTAAGCCTAGACTGAAGATGAACTGGGGATGGGTTTGTGTGTGTGTGTGTGTGTGTGTGTGTCTGTGTGTGTGTGTGTGTGTGTGTGTGAGAAAATGAAAGCTTGGCTGCCGGTAAATTCCCACCCCTGCTGGTACCCAGCCCTCCGATTTCCCAGATCAATATAGCTTAAATCAATTAAAGAGGTGGGAAGCATCACATATGCCGCAGCCCGTGTGTCGACGTGGCTGTGTTGTTGTTGTTTTTTCCCCCTGTAGAAGGACATCCAACCACAGAGCCATAGGTCCTTTGGGGGTCATTGTGCCCCTAAATTAGGGAGAAGGCACAATATTGGAAAAGCAATAAGGCGCTGGAGAGGACTTGGTCTGCTCATAACGCCTCTGGCCAGCTCACACTTTGGGCAACGTGGATTGATGTGCGCGCCCAGGGCGGCTGGCGAACACGGCACCCTCAGCGCATCCGTCTGGGGCACCGAATGAGATGAGTGGAGGAGATCTGGGGTAAAGGAAGATCTCTGGACCAAGATCAGAGGTGACTGATCTCCTAGACGTTTTAGCGTGGTCCCGGGTTTCTGAGCTTGAACGCGGAATCGTAAGAGTTGGAAGGGACCTTGGAGGTCTTCTAGTCCAACCCCTTTCTCAAGTCAGGAGACTGTCTACCATCCATCCCAGACGAGCTTTGGCGGTTAATTGGTCACGCTCTTTTGGGGTCTTTTGGGATTGCGAGCAATTTCACACACACCCCCGGGATCTTAAGAGAAGAGAGCCAGTTTGCTCTAGTGGTTAAATCATCGGGCTGGGAAGTGGTAGACCACGAGTTTAAGTCAAGCCTTAGCGGTGAAAGCCACAGCTGGGGCCAGATTTGGGGCCAGTCCCCCCACTCTCTCTTTGCCCACCTCACAGGGTTGTTATTGTGGGGAAAACAAGAGGAGGAAGGTGGGTTGGATATGTTTGCCAGCTTATTTGTAATAATAATAAAGGCAAGATAGATAGGTAGGTAGGTAGGTAGGTAGGTAGGTAGGTGGATGGATGGATAGATAGATAGATAGATAGATAGATAGGAGGAAAGAAAGAAAAAAGAAAGGAAGAAGGAAGGAAGGGGGGTGGAAGGAGATGAAGGGAAAGAAAGAGGGAGGGAGGAAGGAAGGAAGGAGATGAAGGGAAAGAAAGAAAGAAAGAAAAAGAAAGGGAGGGAGGGAGGGGTGGAAGGAAATGAAGGGAAGGAAAGAAAGAAAGAGAGAGAAAGAAAGGGAGGGAGGGGGAAGGAGATGAAGGGAAAGAAAGAAAGAAAGGAAGGAAGGAAGGAAGGAAGGAAGGAAGGAAGGAAGAAAGAAAGAAAGAGGAAGAAAGGAAGGAAAGAAGAAAGGAAGGGGCAGAAGGAGATGAAGGGAAAGAAAGAAAGAAAGAAAGAAAGAAAGAAAGAAAGAAAGAAAGAAAGAAAGAAAGAAAGAAAGAAAGAAAAGGCAGGGAGGGAGGGAGGGAGGGGCGGAAGGAGATGAAGGGAAGGAAGGAAAGAAAGAAAGAAAGAAAGAAAAAGAAAGGAAAGAAAGAAAGAAAGAAAGAAAGAAAGAAAGAAAGAAAGAAAGAAAGAAAGAAAGAAAGAAAAAGAAAGGGAGGGAGGGAGGGGGAAGGAGATGAAGGGAAAGCAAGCAAGCAAGCCAGGCTAGAAGCCAAAAACTGTGAGTTTTAATCCATGAAAACCAAGCATCAGGAGATGGTGAGTTCTAATCCCGCCTTAGCCATGACAACCAGCAGGATAACCTGGAGCCAGTCCCTCTCGCCCAGCCCAGCCCACCTCACAGGCTTGTTGTGAATGGGGAAAATAGGAAGAAGGAGCGTCGGGTGCATTCGCTTCCTTGGCTTACTCAAACAAATAGGCCAGCGTTTCCCAACCTTAGGAACTTGAAGATGCGTGGACTTCAACTCCCAGAATTCCCCAGCCAGCATAGCATAGCTGGCTGGGGAATTCTGGGAGTTGAAGTCCACGCATCTTCAAGTTCCTAAGGTTGGGAAACGCTGAAATAGGCAAGGTGGGATAGCAAATCAATCAGTCAATCAATCCATCCCAGCTCTCCATGGGGGAGGGGGGCATTTCTCAATCCAGCTGTGTGGGAACTAGGCTCTGTTTGAGCCGGTAGGTTTTTTTTTTTTGGGTTTTTTTGGTCAAACTCATCCTGAGCCAGAAAGAGGAAAGGGGGAAAAAAAAGGTGTCCTGCCCCTTTAAAGAGGAATCATCTTGTTTGCTCATTAAAGGGATAATTCCCATCCAAGCTCAAGCTGGAACACTTGAATGCAAGCATCTGTTTGCTACTGGGAGCGGATATTAATTGTCTGGATACTTCAGTGGATAGACATCCACCCGCCAGCCTCAGATAATGTTTGAGCAAACAAACAAACATCTGCCAGGGGGGTCCCTGGGCTGGTTGACCTTTGAATGAGTGTGGGGCAGCTCCTGTTTTCACAGAAAACCTGGTTGGCAGCAGAAAAGGGAACGTGGAGATGGTTCCAGGGAGATGGAATTGAGGCCAGAGTCCTTCTTTGGATCGGCCAGCTGGCTTAGCCACCCCCCTTCTCCGCCCCCTCCCCCAGGCTGGGCGGCGGGGTGGGTAAATCCAGGCTGTGGGAAGGAGGTGTGCAAAGGCCAAAGATGCACGATGGGTAAGGTGGGAATGGATTTTCATCCGTGTCTTTTTTTTAAGCTGGTTGCAAGTTAGGGAGGAGCTTCAGGAGGTTGACTTGGAGATTCTGTTGACTTGGAGGGGCTGTTGACCCAGGAAATTCTCATTTGCTTGTCCCGAAGTTGCTTTTTTCCGAAAGGCAACTGGACTTTCTTGGTGGAATAGAATAGAATAGAATAGAATAGAATAGAATAGAATAGAATAGAATAGAATAGAATAGAATAGAATAGAATAGAATAGAATAGAATAGAATAGAATAGAATAGAAAATATGGAATGGAATGGAATGGAATGGAATAGAATAGAATAGAATAGAATAGAATAGAATAGAATAGAATAGAATAGAATAGAATAGAATAGAATAGAATAGAATAGAATAGAATAGAATAGAATAGAATAGAATCTGGAAGGGACCTTAAAGATCTTCTAGTCCAGCCCCCTGCTCAAGCATTAAAACCTATACCATTTCAGATAAGTGACTGTCTAGTCTCTTCTTAAAAACCTCCAGTCATGGAGCACCCAGAATGTCTGTGGCAAGCTGTTCCACTGGTTAATCTTCCCCACTCAAGGGAAGTTTCTCCTTAATTCCAGGTTGCTTCTCTCCTTGATCAGCTTCCAACCATTGTTTCTTGTCCTTCCCTCTGGAGCTTTGGAGAATAACGTGATCCCCTCGTCTTTGTGGCAGCCCCTCAAATACTGGAACACTGCTATCATGGCTCCCCTATTTCTTCTTTTCTTTAGACTAGCCCAGGGGTAGGCAACCTTGACTCTTTTATGACTCGTGGACTTCAACTCCCAGAATTCCTGAGCCAGCATGGGGAAACTATGGCCCCTTCATGACTTGGGGACTTCAACTCCCAGAATTCCTGAGTCAGCCATGCTGAGGGGAAAGGGAGGGGTTTCCATGCTGAGCCATGCTGGCTCAGGAATTCTGGGAGTTGAAGTCCACGAGTCATAAAAGAGCCAAGGTTGCCTACCCCTGGACCAGCCAAACCCTGCAACCATTCTTTGTATGTTTTAGCCTCCAGGCCTTGGATCATCTTAGTTGCTCTTCTCTGAACTTGAAAACGCTTCGCTTCTCATCCAAGAAGCGTCTTCAGTTTTGACTGAACTGAAGAAGCTTCCAAACTGAATGGTCAGAAACGAAGAAACTTCTCGGATGTCGCTCAACCAACTTTTGTGAAGCCGAGGACAATCTGTAGTTAGGAAAGGACACAACGATGACCCTCGAGGTTGTGCTCAAGTTGGAACCTACAAATCCCGGGGCAGCGATTCCCCTCCCCCCCTATACACACACACACACACACACACACACACACACACACACACACACCAATTCCCAAGGATTCACGGCTAGGCGCCTTGGGAGTTATAGTTCTAACGCATCTGGAGAATCTCAGCTTGGGGACGTGTACCGTAATCGGGGTCAACGAGCACTGACGGACAATTCTCGCATGTTGCTTATTATCCTTTTGCCTCTGGCAATCAAATGTCCCGGGTCAGCCTTGTTAGTCAATTAGCAGGGCCCTCTTAACGAGGAAACGTCTCTTCATGTCATCCAGGCCGCTACTCTCCCTGACAGAAAATCTGTTCAAACAAAGTGCGAGGCTGGGCGCCTGATCAGCCAGGAGGTCGATTTGGTGATTAACCGGAAAAGCTCAGTCGTTTCCAATAAGTGGAAAGGCCGGGGTGGGGTGGGGCTTTAAAGGAAAACAGATGGGTCTGTCTAGGCCAAAATAAATTGGAGAGGCAGGTGATGGTTTCCCCCCCCCCCCAGAACTGGAGCAGAGCGATCTCGGCGGGAAGCGAGGGGAGGAGGAGGGCTCCAAAAAGTCAAGATGGCACCCAGGAGCCTGCCACCCAAAGGCCCTCTTTTTTCTTTCCTTTTTCTTTTTAAATGTGGCCAATATCTTGATTTTACCACACCTCTGTTTCTTCTTTGCCTGTCCTCGTCGATCTTGACACAGTTTTTAAATGGATGAGAATGGTGTTCGGACTGGGACATCCGTCTGTCTCTGTGTCTGTCCGTCCATCCATCCATTGATCCAGTATCTATGTGTATGCTTTCTTCCATTAGCTATCTATCTATCTATCTATCTATCTATCTATCTATCTATCTATCTATCTATCTATCTATCTATATCTATCTATCTATCTATCTATCTATCTATCTATCTATCTATCTATCTATCTATCTATCCTTCCATTATCCATGCATCCATTATCTGTGTATTTGTCTATCCATCCATTATCTGTCTATCCATCCATTATCTGTCTATCCATCCATTATCTATCCATCCATCCATCCATCCATTATCTATCCTTCCATTATCCATCCATCCATTGTATGTATCTGTCTTTATTCATTATCTGTCTATCCATCCATCCGTTATCTATCTATCTATCTATCTATCTATCTATCTATCTATCTATCTATCTATCTATCTATCTATCTATCTATCTATCTTATCTATCTATCTATCTATCTATCTATCTATCTATCTATCTATCTATCTATCTATCTAATCTTTATATGTCTTTCCTCTGTCCGTCCATCCATCCATCCATCCATCCATCCATTATCTATCTGTATATCCTTCATCCATTATCTGTCTATATATTTATACATCCATGCATCCATTATCTATCTATCTATCTATCTATCTATCTATCTATCTATCTATCTATCTATCTATTGTGTCTCTCTTTGTTTATCTGTCTATTTCTATCTTCCCCCCATCTCTCTCTCTTTCTCTTTCCCTGTCATCTCTGTCTCCATCTCTGTCTCTTCCCACCCTCTGATCTACGGAATGTCTGAAAGTACAAATCTTCCCCGGTCTCCTTTGCAGCCTGAGATGGGGGTCTTTTCTGAGGGAGGAGCCCCTTCCCGAGTCTCTTTCTCCACCTGTTGTGCCGCTGAGGGCCGTGGCCTCTCTTATCTGACCCTTTTCCTAGGCAGCACCTTTCTCCCTCTGTCTCCCAAGGTCATCCTCACATCACATTACAAAATGCCTTTCCAGCCCCTTATACCTCCGTTGCCCATGTGTAGAACGACAGCAGCAAAGCAAGCAGTAATTTCAGGTAGGAAAATTGGGAGTCCAATCTCGACCCCATCCTGAAGATATTGGCAGACTCTTTCCGAACCCTATTGCCAGTCTTAATTAGTTTTGCCGGTTGGTGGGAAAGCAAAAATAACACAAATCCTTGTCTTGTAGGAAGTATGGGATCTATTTTAACCTAAAGTAGTTGGAAGGCAGAGACATCACCCTGCCAACAAAAGTGCGTATAGTCAAGGCCATGGTCTTCCCAGTTGCAATGTAC
Organism: Vipera ursinii; assembly: GCF_947247035.1. NCBI lineage: Eukaryota > Metazoa > Chordata > Lepidosauria > Squamata > Viperidae > Vipera > Vipera ursinii. The sequence goes on along the minus strand of NC_139515.1, from coordinate 86,410,671 downwards.
GGCAGTGAAAGTTGGACCATAAGAAAGGCTGAGCGCCAAAGAATTGAGGCCTTTGAACTACGGTGCTGGAGAAGACTCCTGCGAGTCCCTCGGACTGCAAGGCGATCAAACCGGTCAGTCCTAGAGGAGATCAACCCTGACTGCCCTTTAGAAGGCCAGATCCTGAAGCTAAAACTCAAATCCTTTGGCCACCTAATGAAAAGGAAGGACTCACTGGAGAAGAGCCTCATGCTGGGAAAGGTGGAGGGCAAGAGAAGAAGGGAACGACAGAATGAGGTGGCTGGATGGAGTCACTGAAGCAGTAGGCGTGAGCTTAAATGGACTCCAGAAGATGGTGGAGGACAGGAAGGCCTGGAGGAACGTTTTTCCATGGGGTCGCGATGGGTAGGACACAACTTCGCAACTAACAACAACAACACATTGGAAGGTTGTTCTTTGGTGTTCGTGTCTTTGCTGAAAGGGAAACACTATGCACTTAACAACATACACAAGTAGTCGTCAAATTGTGAGAATTGATACTAGAATTTTGGTTGCTAAGCAAGACGGTTGTTAAGGGAGTCACACCCAATGTTGTGACCTGTTTTTAGCCACGGTGGTTAAACGAATCATTGCAGTTTAGTAAATCACGTAGTCATTAAACAAATCTTTCTGTAATATGCTAATCTTGACTCGAGCTAACCACAATTGCAGGCAGCCCTGCTTTAAGGACAGTCACTAGGATTGGCAACTCGGTCACTAAGTGACACGGGCGTAAAGCGCGACATCACATGACAGTGCTGATTTGGGACAGGAATCCTGCCACTTCTGGTTACGGACTTTAAGCGAAACCTGCATGGATGTTAATGTGACGTTGTGCGGTTACTATTTGCGACCGTCGTAAATACACGCTCGTTTGCCAAGCGCCCAAATGTGGATCCCATGATCATGAGGGATGCCGTGACGGTGGTTAAGTCCCTTTTTTGAGTGCCGCCCTAACTTTGGTCACTAAACAAATAGTTGTAAGTCAAGGACTTACACGTGAAGATGAAACCATTTCTGAACTTTGTGTCCAAGACAATTTTAAAAAGTAAATAAATCTTTGGGTTTTGCTGATTAAATCGGTCCGTCATCACACCAACGACTAGCGCAGATCGTTCTCGACTTACGACCGCAGTCAAGCCCAAAATTTATGTTGTTAAGCGAGAATTTGTGAAGTGAGCTTTTGCCCCAGTTTACGACCTCTTTTCTTTTGCCACAGTTGTTAGGTGAGTTATTGCACTTGTTCAGTTAGCAACATGGTTGTTAAGTGAATCTGACTCCCCCCCCCATGGACTTTGCTTGTCAGAAGGTTGCAAAAAGGGATGGCGTGACCCCGGGACACTACGACCGTCATAAGTAGGAGTCGGTTGCCAAGAGGCCGAATTTTGACCAGGAGGGATGCTGCAAAGCTCGTAACTGTGAAAAACGGGCGTTAATCCCATTTTTCAGTGTCGTTGTAACTCTGGACAGTCACTCAATGAGCTGCAGAGAGGCGAGGACGAACGTGCATTAGGTATAGTCCAGGGGTCGGCAACCTCGGCTCTTTTATGACTCGTGGACTTCAACTCCCAGAATTCCTGAGCCAGCCCTGCTGAGGGGAAAGGGAGAGAAGTCCACAAGTCATGAGGGGGCCATAGTTCCCCCAATGCTGGCTCAGGAGTTCTGGGAGTTGAAGTCCACAAGTCATAAAACGGCCATAGTTCCCCCATGCTGACTGAGGAATTCTGGGAGTTGAAGTCCACAAGTCATGAGGGGGCCATAGTTCCCCCATGGTGGCTCAAGAATTCTGGGAGTTGCAGTCCACGAGTCATAAAAGAGCCAAGGTTGCCTACCCCTGGCCTAGGCTTAGGCCGCTTTATAACTCGTGGACTTCAACTCCCAGAATTCCTGAACCAGCCATGCTGAGGGGAAAGGGAGAGGTTTCCATGCTGAGCCATGCTGGCTCAGGAATTCTGGGAGTTGAAGTCCACGAGTCATAAAAGCACCAAGGTGGCCTACTCCTGGCCCAGGCCTAGGCCGCTTTATGACTCGTGGACTTCAACTCCCAGAATTCCTGAGCCAGCCATGCTGAGGGGAAAGGGAGAGGTTTCCATGCTGAGTCATGCTGGCTCAGGAATTCTGGGAGTTGAAGTCCACGAGTCATAAAAGAGCCGAGGTTGCCGACCCCGGTATAGTCAAAAGCTGAGGCTGTAATTTTATTTTGCATTTGACTCCGCCAAAAAAAAGCCGGAAGCGTGCGCTTTCTTTTCCCTTTTCTCTTCCTCCCGTATTTCCCCTTCCCCTTTTCTTTGTCTTTTCCATTCCCCACTCAATATATTTTCACTTGCATTTTATATTGTGACAAATTGGGGGGGGGGGGGGGAAGAAAAGAAAGAAAGAGAAAAAAAACACTGTGATCCCCCCCCAGTGACTTCCTTGATCTCATTCCCGTGTTTTGTTTTGTTTTTTTTTGGCTTCTGCAGATCCGCATCGATGGTCCCATCAAAGGAGCTCTGGAGTATGAAATAGTCCAAGTGACCGATTCGGGACCGATCCTGAGGGATATGGCCTTTTCGGTGGATCACAAGCACCTGTACGTCATGTCGGAGAAACAGGTGAGCCGCGCGGCTTTTCCCGGATCTAGTTTCACGCGCGCGAGAGAGAGCGACGTGTCGGATGCGTTTTGCTCCTTAAACGAAGGGAACGTAGGAGCGCAGGAATGCGGGGAGATAGCAAACTAGTTTCAGATGATCCGAGTTTTGATCCTGTCTTTAAAGTCTCACTTTTGTTTCGCTGGACTTCTGACCTGCCCTAGGGGAAAAAAAATCAGAAGATGCTTCTGAAGTGGGGATGGGATGTCTGCGATGATATGAGAAGCTGAGATTGCTATAATACGTCTTTTTTAAAAAAAAACTCATTTCTTCTGCCGTGGTGTTATTCGGGTAGTCCTCAACGACCGCAATTGAGCCCCAGGTTTTGGTCGCTAAGTGAGACATTTGTTAACTGAATGTTTGCCCCATTTTTATGACCTTCCTTGTCACTGTTGTTAACTGAATCCCTGCAGCTGTTAAGTGAGTCACACGGTTGTGAATAGAATAGGACAGAGAAAGAATAGAATACAATAGAACAGAGCTGGAAGGAACTTTGGAGGTCATCTAGTCCAACCCCCTGCTCAGGGAGGAAACCTTGTACCATTTCAGACAAATGGTTGTCCAATCTCTTCTTAAAAGCCTCCAGTGATGGAGTATTCACAACTTCTGGAGGCAGGTAGTTCCACTGGTTGATCGTTCTCATTGTCAGGAAGTTTCTCCTTAGTTCCAGGCTGCTTCTCTCCTTGGTTAGTTTCCATCCGTTGCTTCTTCTCCTGCCTTCAGGGGCTTTGGAGAATAGATCTCCTGCTTGAGCAGGGGATTGGACTAGATGACCTCCAAGGTCCCTTCCATATTATTATTATTATTATTATTATTATTATTATTATTATTATTATTATTATTATTATCATCATCATCATCATCATCATCATCATCATCACAGTCAGCCAGATGTTCAGGCTATGTTTGACATTTTTGTCTACCTCCTAGTAAGGCCGCCTTTTGCAATTGACTAATGGCGAATTTGTCAATGCCGATGATGGTGTTCAAGTGGTGCTCCAGTTGTTTTGGGATTGCACCCAAGGCGCCTCTTACTATTGGTACTACTACCCTTCCTTGCCTTTGCCACAGTCTTTCTATTTCTAATTGTAGGTCTTTGTATTTTGTTATCTTCTCCAGTTCTTTGTCGTCTGTTCTGCTGCTGCTGCTGTTGTTGTTATTATTATTCTATTCTATTCTATTCTATTCTATTCTATTCTATTCTATTCTATTCTATTCTATTCTATTCTATTCTATTCTATTCTATTCTATTCTATTCTATTCTATTCTATTCCTCTCCATATCTTCTCTTCTCTTCTCTTCTCTTCTCTTCTCTTCTCTTCTCTTCTCTTCTCTTCTCTTCTCTTCTCTTCTCTCCTCTCCTCTCCTCTCCTCTCCTCTCCTCTCCTCTCCTCTCCTCTCCTCTCCTCTATTCTATTCTATTCTATTCTATTCTATTCTATTCTATTCTATTCTATTCTATTCTATTCTATTCTATTCTATTCCATTCCATTCCATTCCATATTTTCTATTCTATTCTATTCTATTCTATTCTATTCTATTCTATTCTATTCTATTCTATTCTATTCTATTCTATTCTATTCTATTCTATTCTATTCTATTCTATTCTATTCTATTCTATTCTATTCTATTCTATTCTATTCTATTCTATTCTATTCCATTCCATTCCATTCCATTCCATATCTTCTCTTCTCTTCTCTTCTCTTCTCTTCTCTTCTCTTCTCTTCTCTTCTCTTCTCTTCTCTTCACTTCTCTTCCAAGGTCCCCTCCCATTCTGTTATTCTGTTAGTGGGTCAGCCTGTTGTCCATTTTGAAAACTCGGAAATAACCAAAAAGGGTGAAGCACATCTTGCTTTATCATGAGAAAGGCAGGGCTAGATGAATCAAAAGTTGGAATTAAGATTGCCGGAAGAAACATCAACAACCTAAGATATGCAGATGATACCACTCTAATGGCAGAAAGTGAAGAAGAACTAAAGAGCCTGGTGTTGCGGGTGAAGAAGGAGAGTGCAAAACTTGGGTTGAAACTAAACATTAAGAAAACCAAGATCATGGCATCTGGCCCTCTCAATTCCTGGCAAATAGATGGGGAAGAAATGGAGGTAGTGACAGATTTTATTTTCCTTGGCTCCAAGATCACTGCAGATGGGGACTGTAGCCAAGAAATTAAAAGACGCTTGCTCCTTGGGAGGAAAGCCATGGCAAATCTAGACAGCACACTAAAAAGCAGAGACATCACCCTGTCAACAAAAATCCGTATAGTCAAGGCTATGGTCTTCCCAGTTGCAATGTATGGCAGTGAAAGCTGGACCATAAGAAAGGCTGAGCGCCAAAGAATTGAAGCCTTTGAACTATGGTGCTGGAGAAGACTCCTGCGAGTTCCTTGGACTGCAAGGCGATCAAACTGGTCAGTCCTAGAGGAGATCAACCCTGACTGCTCTTTAGAAGGCCAGATCCTGAAGCTAAAACTCAAATACTTTGGCCACCTAATGAGAAGGAAGGACTCACTGGAGAAGAGCCTAATGCTGGGAAAGATTGAGGGCAATAGAAGAAGGGGACGACAGAGAATGAGGTGGCTGGATGGAGTCACTGAAGCAGTAGGCGTGAGCTTAGATGGACTCCAGAAGATGGTAGAGGACAGGAAGGCCTGGAGGAACATTGTCCATAGGGTCGCGATGGGTCGGACACGACTTCGCAACTAACAACAACAACAACAACATCTTGCTTTCTTTAAAGGAGCAGAGATTTTTGAGGAGCTGTATAACAAGGGGTGCTGTGATTGTCTCAATTAGGAAAGAGGCCCTTCAAATTTATTCCTTAGCTGGAAGTGACAGAGTCAATTGGGGATCATAGCATTGGCAGCTGCATCTTAGATTTTCCCTGCCGATTAAGCACATTTCATGCCTTGGGTTATTTCTCAAAAATAATGGAGTGGGATAAAAAAACCAAAACCCTAAAAAAAATGATGGGACAATGCAGCTGTGTTCTGATATTTGCAACAAATACATGTTTGTTTGTTTCCCAACTTTATTATTATTTTGAGAAATAACTCAAGGGAGCTTTTAAAAAATGCTCTTTTCTTCTCCTGTTTTCCCGAAAACAACAACCTTGTGAGGTGGGTTGGGGTGAGAGACAGGGACTGGCCCAAGGACACGAAGTTGCCTTTCGTGCTTAAGAGGGGACTAGAACTCACTGTCTCCTGGTGATTGGCCAAAGGTCACTCAGCTAGCTTTCAGGGCTAAGGCGGGAATAGAACTCATCAACTGGTTTTTGTGCCTAAAGTGAGACTAGAACTCACCATCTCCTGGTGATTGGTCCAGAATCACTCAGCTAGCTTTCATGCCTAAGGTGGGACTAGAACTCACTTTCTCCTGGTGATTGGTCCAGAATCACTCAACTGGCTTTCATGCCTAAAGTGAGACTAGAACTCACCATCTCCTGGTGATTGGTCCAGAATCACTCAACTGGCTTTCATGCCTAAAGTGAGACTAGAACTCACCATCACCTAGTGATTGACCCAGTCACCCAGCTGGCTTTCATGCCTAAGGCGGATCTAGAACTCACAATCTCCTGATGATTGGCGCAAAGTCACCCAGCTACCTTTAATGCCTAAAGAGGGACTAGAACTTACCATCTCCTGGTGATTGGCCTAAAGTCCCCCCAGTCAGCTTTAATGCCTAAGGTGGTGCTGGAGCTCACTCACTCCTAGCCATGTGCCTTGATTACTAGACCAAGTTGGCTTTCAACTCTCTCGACACCTATTCCGTATTGTGAGGACATCACAGTGTGTCATTTGTCTGTCACCTCCCTCCCTCCCACTTATGCACACCTATGCTAAGTAATTAAGGATGTTAATTCTCTGTTTCCTTGACTCTGCTAAAACCATCTGGTCTTCTCTTTGGAGATCAGATGTCTCAATCTGTTGCCTTCGGTCTCCATCCTTTGTGTCTCCAGAGACACCCGGTGTCACGGTTCCGACAGATGAAACTCTTCAAAGAACTTTGAGGCATTGTTTACCTTAAAAAATCTTTATTCGAGTAGCATAGCATCGGCACTAACACAGTCGAAGCCAAAATCTGAGTTCCCCTCCCCAGAGCACATGGTATCAAAGCACAATTCCCTCCCCCAATTGACAGTCATAAATCACATTCTCCAATTAGCTTGAAATGCGGGCTTCCCCTCCAGCTCTCCAGCCCGCCAATTCTTATCCTCTCTTATTTCAATAACCTTGGTTCTCACGCTAGGTTCACTATTGTTATGTCTAGCTAATCTCTCGTGCACGTTCCTCCCCCCAGCATCATCTAACTCTAACTCTAAGAGTGAAACATAAGAAGGAAATGGTTGCTTCTCCATCTGTTGTCAAAGCAAAAACATCCGATGTTAGCCGTGTTGACACCCGGATTCCCTTGTTGTTGTTGTTGCTTTTTCTTTGCCCACGGTGGATTTCCATCCATCAAATAGCATCCATTCATCTTCATTAGAGGCGTTGTCAGAAGTTATAACTCAATAGTTCAGGGGTAGAAGCGACAAAAGGACAGATGGCTCCCCGTTTTCTTTCCTTTCGCTTTCCTTTCTTTTTAGGCCTGCATTTTACGTAAATGGCTGTTTTATGCCGGCAAATCCCTTCTCCCTGTCACCCGCCATCCGTCCTTTTTTTTTTTTTTGCAACCTAGGGGTTTGATTTGTCTTCATTGGGCTGCAGTGAGGAGGCAGAAGGGCTATTAGATCGAAGGAGGCAAAGGCCAGGCTGAGGGGTGGCCTGCCCAAAGTGGGTAGAGGCCAGGAGGGCAGAGTTGACGTAGCTCCTCAAAAGGTGTACGGCTATTGCAAGCGTCTGGCAAACATGGTGGAAAACGGGTGAAGAAAAGAAAAGAAATAAAATAAAAGGTTTAGTTAATGGAAGGCTTTCAGAAGAACAAGGAAGAAGGTGATTATATGTATCTCTCCAGCCATCTATCCATCCAACCATCCAATATTAATCTGCATCTGTTGTCTCTCCATCTATCCATCCATCCATCCATCCATCCATCCATCCATCCATCTATCTATCTATCTATCTATCTATCTATCTATCTATCTATCTATCTATCTATCTCTATCATATCTCTATCATCTATATCTATCTATCATATCTATCTATCTATCATATCTATCTATCTATCTATCTATCTATCTATCTATCTATCTATCTATCTATCTATCTATCCCTATGCATCCTTCTATCCATCCAACCATCCATTAACTATCTCCTCCCTCCCTCCCTCCCTCCCTCCCTCCCTTCCACTCTCCCTATCTATCTATCTGTCTGTCTGTCTGTCTGTCTGTCCGTCCGTCCGTCCGTCTATCCATCCATCCATCCATCCATCCATCCATTATATAGGACAGGACAGGACAGAACAGAACAGAATATTCTTTGTTGGCCAAGTGTGATTGGACACACAAGGAATTTGTATTCGGTGCATAAATTCTCAGTGTACATACAAACAACAATGAATCATTATCATAATCATACAATTATAAATCAAGATACAAACTCAGTGATACATAGGATAACTTCTATCTATCTATCTATCTATCTATCTATCTATCTATCATCTATCTATCTATCTATCTGTCTATCTATCATTTCTCTATCTTTCAATCTGTCAGTCTGGCAATCTATCATATCTCTATAGCTGCGCATCTCACAAAATGTGATTCTGGAAGGCTTACCCACCAAAACCACAAAATAACAATATTAAAACAGAACGCAACTAATCCATGGTGATTCAGTCATTCTGTTGAAAAAATGGTAATCAAATCAAATCCGGTCATGTGTGTGATCTGCTTAATAATTTCAATGACTTATGATCAAAAGTCCAGACTTAACTGTGGTCATAAGCTGAGGATTGCCTGTAGTGTTTTACTTTATAATAATAGTATAATAATACTATTTTACATAATAGTATAAGTAAATTTCTTGGGCGTTGCCCAAGAAATATTAATTGTGGTGTTTTTCAATTCAATGCATGCCCTTTACACACAATGTTCAGTTCTGTACCAAAGCTTTGGAATTTGACTTTTTGTCAAGAATTATGGCTCTGTCAAGCATGAGAGGTGGCTAAAAGAATCACACTGAGGAAGTGGAAATGTGATTTTATTGCAGCTATCAAAGGAGGGTTATCCGAAATTTGTGATTTATCTGTTTTGACAAAAGCAAGATTTTCCACGAATCAAAAGGATGAAGCAGTATGTGTTGCTTCATCCTTTGCGTTGATGAAGCAGAGATTTTGTGATGTTTTGCAAAAATTTTTTTTGCTACAGCAGTGTATTCATTAGCAAACCAGTAGCTATCGATTAATATCAAATCATAGAAATTAATAGAAAGGATAAGATATAATTTTTTTTGTTTCTTTTCTTTTCCTGGTTTGCATTTTTCATTTATTTTGGGGGGTGGGGTGGGGTTTCGTCTCTTTTACTGATTTTTTCTGATCGATATTGTTCATTGCACATGTGTAAAATAAGTAGAAATAATTAAAAGAGGAAAACTAGCCACGACAGAAAGATGCTATTATTAATCCCCAAGGTTGTACTCAAGAGTGGGAGCTCTTTGCTTTTCTCTCCACATTGAAAGTCATTTGGTTAGAAGGGGGAAAAAAGCTAGTCAGTTGGAAGTTCAGCCAGGAGTCCCCATTACGCAAACCAGAAAATGATGAAAAAATTACCGTATTTTCCGACGTATAAGACGACTGGGCGTATAAGACGACCCCCCTACATTTCCTGTTAAATTATAGGGTTTGGGCTATACTCGCCGTATAAGACTACCCCTCTTCCAATGCACACCAAATAAAAATTAAAAAACATCAGATTTGATTTTAATATGGTAATTTTAATTCAAATGCTTATGACATGCAGGTACTTAGTAGGAAAACTGTCACTTATAAACATAAGGCTGTTTGTCATCAAACATGTAAACATAAAACAGTGCAAGTGGATTAAACTTTTCCTAATTCCCTCTAAAGCCTTCCCAAATGGGAGATCCGCTCCAGGTTTTCCAGCCAGCCCGCCCAGTTCCTGAGTCAAATGTGTCCTTAGAGCTAAGCAGCTGCTGTGGCTGCTGCATTCCCCACCTGCCTTTCAAGTTGGGATAGACTGCAGCTGCTCTTCAACTTTAAAAGGAAAGACGCCAGACCCCAGCCTGTAAAAAATCACAGACTGCAGCTTCTTTTCCAATTGGTCCCGCTTTCCCTGTGCAGACCTAATGGGAGATCCGCTCCAGGTTTTCCAGCCAGCCCTGTCCCTAAAGTTTCAGCACCCGGCGTATAAGACGACCCCTGAGTTTTGAGAAGATTTTCATGGGTTAAAAAGTCATCTTATACACCAGAAAATACGGTAAAAATTCTTTTGAGTCAGACTGAGCCATTGGTGACTTCATGGATATACCCACCCACAGACTCTTTTTAGCCGCAATACTGAAAGGGTTTGCTTTGGTTTGCGTATGTGTGTGTGTGTGTGTGTGTGTGTGTGTGTGTTACTTTTGCATCCTGAAACGTACAACCACAATTGAGCACAAAACTTAGGTTGCTAAGTGAGACATTGGTTTGGCGAGTTCTTCTCCACTTCGCAACCTTTCTCCCGCTGTTCTTAAGTGAATCACTGCAGCTGTTAAGACACTAACGTGGTTGCTAAGTGGATCCGATTTTCCCATGGGCGTGCTTGCTGAAGATCGCAAAAGATAGATGCAACCGTCATAAATGCAAGTCAGTTACCAAGTGTCACAGTTTTGATCACGTGACCTCAGAGACAAAACGGACCAGGAGAAGAGAGCTCAGAGGCTGCACCGTTTTCTCTGGCAGGAAAAAGATTTTATTTTATTTTATTTTATTTTCCCCAAAAAGGTCCTACGGCTACTCTCCTGTGCAAAGTTTTTAAGGTCACTTCTAGCAGATGTTTTGACGTTTCCAAGTGTTACCCCCTCCACGAGGGTTCACAGTTCAGCAGGCTGCAATTCTTGAGCTGTAGACGCTGTTGACTTTAAAACTTATGCTGTAAAGCAGAGCTTTTCAACCAGTGGTACAGGTACCACCCTGTGGTACATTGGCACCTGGCAGGTGGTACGTGACCATCCTAGAAAAGTGGTAGCGGAGGAGGGGAATGGCAGCACCGCGCAAGCCTGAGCGAGAGACGGCTGGAGCTGCAGGGCTATCAGGGCTCAGCGGAAGTGCCAGGATCGGCTCCAGGATCCAGCTGGAGCTCGGCGCTGATCCCAGCGCTTCTGCTGAGCCCAGAAGAAGCGCCGATCAGCTGGAACGTTGCAGCATCTCCAGGGTCTTGTGATTTACGTTCAGATGCTAGGCAACGGATTCATATTTATGACGGTCACAATGTCCCAGGGTCATGTGAAGTGACCAAAACCTGCTGCAACCACCCAGCAGAGGGGGGGGGGGAATAAAAACCAAACACCCCCCATCCCTCCCCCCGCTGCCAATCCTCAACAGAAATGCTCACAACCAATGAAAACCTCGGACAGGAGGAAGAGCGCTGCCAGGCGGGCAGGCAGGTGTCTTGCTAGGCTGTGGCTTGGGGGGCACTTTTTTCAGTGCCATTGTAACTTTGAACAGTCACTAAGTCAACTGTTGTAAGTTGAGGACTACTTGTACTTCACTTTTTTCCTTTTTTTTTGGTCATCAAGTTTTTGACCCCTTGCTAGGTGACTGGTGGTACTCGGATGTTGCCATCTCCTAAAAGTGGTACAATGGGGTGAAAAAGTTGAAAAGCCCTGCTGTAAAGTAACTGACTCCCTGAATTCAACCAGATCCCCTTGCAGCTTTGCTTGCTAGCTCTGCTTTGAGGTCCAGAGGCAGCAGCCAGATCACTGATCAATCATGTGAAAGGGATCCAGAGGCACTCGGGATCCAAAGATGTGGCCTCTTGAGTCCTGGTTAGATAACATGCCCTCCATTCCTGGACTGGAAGGCCATGATGCCATCAGAAGAGAATATTTGTAGCCCCAGAGTTGAACTGTTGGGGTCCTTGGTGCTCTCTGAGCTTGTTGCTTTCTGGCAGATGTTTAGGAAACATCACTGGTGCTAGAAGGGAGGGAGTTTATGGTGAGGAGGAGGAGGAGGAGAAGGAGGAGGAGGAGGAGGAGGGACTGTGGGGTCCTTGGTGTTCTCTGAGCTTGGTGGTTTTCTTGCAGACATTTCACAATCCAACTAGGTAACATCATCCGTGCTAGAAGGGAATGTGGTTTGAGGAGTGGAGGAGGAGGAGGAGGAGGAGGAGGAGGAGGAGGAGGAGGATGGTGGTGGTGGTGGTGGTGGTGGTGGTGAAGGAGGAGGAGGAGGAGGAGGAGGGAGGTGGAGGACTATGAAGGTCCTTGGTGCTCTCTGAGCTTGGTTGTTTCTTGCAGGACGTTTCATGACCCAACTAGGTAACTTCGTCAGTGCTAGAAGGGAAGATGGTTTTTAAGGAAGAGAAGAGGAAGGGAGAAGGAGAGGAAGAAAGAAGGACTGAAGGGGGTGAAAGAGAAAGAAAAAAGGAGAAGAACTGTGGAGTCCTTGGTGTTCTCTGAGCTTGATTGTTTTCTTGCAGACTTTTTCATCACCCAACTATTGTAGCGTCATCTGTAGTAGAAGGGGGTGGGGTTTGTGGAGAGGAGGAAGAGGAGGAGGGGAGAAGGAGGAAGGAGGAAAAGGAGGAGGAGGACTGTGGGGTCCTTGGTGGTTCTCTGAGCTTGGTGGTTTTCTTTGCAGACATTTCACAATCCAACTAGGTAAACATCATCCATGCTAGAAGGGAATGTGGTTTGAGGAGTGGAGGAGGAGGAGGAGAGAGGAGGAGGGAGGAGGAGGAGGAGAGCAAGAGGAAATGGAAGAGGGCAGAAGAAAAAAATGACAGGGAAGAAGGAGGAGGAGGAGGAGGAGGGGTAAAGAGAAGAAGGAAAAGAAGGAGAACTGTGGGCACCTTGGGTGACCTCTGATCTCGGTTGTTTTTTTTGCAGACGTTTCATGACCCAACTAGGTAACATCATCAGTGCTGGAAGGAAGTGGGGATTGCTCTCTTGTTCATAGATAAAAGTGGCTTGCCCCTTCCGTCTGAGCAGGGGTAATGTTTTCTCCACGATGGTTCCTTGATTCCAACGTTGTTTGCTGCTTGTTTGTTTGTCTGAGTTGGTGCTTCTTTAATTAGGGGTATTGTTTGCTGCTTGGTTTGTTTGTCTGGTGTTAATCCCTGCTTATCTGGGTGACCCAGCTAGATAACCATCTTCAGTGCTAGAAAGGGAGTGGAGTTTGCTTTCTGTTTGTATACAAGTGTGCTTTACTCCTCCTCTGTGTTTGGTGGAGTGATGATGTGTTTTTTCCCCCCTTGATAGTTCCTTGATTGGGTTTTTTGTTTATTGCTTGGTTGTTTGTCTGGTGTTAATCCCTGCTTATCTGGGTGTTGACTACGGACAAGAACCTGTGCCAGGTTTTTGGTTTTTTTTTTCCTTTTGAGCTTGGATGGCTGGGGAATTCCTTGGTGGAGCAGTGGGCTGATGCCTCCTTAAGTAACACCAGCTGCCTGCAATTAGTGCAGGTTCGAGTCCCACCAGGCTCAAGGTTGACTCAGCCTTCCATCCTTCCGAGGTAGGTAAAATGAGGACCCAGATTGTTGGGGGCAATAAGCTGACTTTTGTAATAATGCCGTTTGGGGTGTGTGTGAAAGCCCTAACAAGCAGGCATATACATAGAATGAAGGCTACTGCCTAAGTACTTGTAAGCCGCCCTGAGTCTTTCGGAGAAGGGCGGGATATAAATGTAATAAAAATAAAATAAAAAATAAATAAAAAATTCCGGGAAATCGTAGTTCAATCCATCTTAAATGTCTATGGAGATTCTCAGTCATGGTGGGGAATGTGGGAAGGATTTATACTCCTTGCAGGCAGCTGGTCATTTGCCTTCTTTCAGAGAGTCGTTGAGGCCACCTGGAGGTTTAGCTGTGTCTTCAGGGTCACCTGAGTGGTGCAAATGGTCTGCAGGACGTTATCTGCCCTGGGTCCTTTCTGTTGAAGGAAAAGTCTTCATCGTGGTTCAGTCCAAGCCGGGAATAAACAACATGGCGACCGCTTTAGAAAGAAGGTTGCAGTTTATCGAAGAGGAGAGCCAGACAGGAAGATGGCTCTGGAAGAAAAAAAGAGTGAGCACATGTAGGGAGTGGTTTTTTATACCTTCTGAGCCTTTTGTTTGGAGTTGTTCCTGGGGCATGAACTTTGACCTGAGTCTGAGTGTGCCTTTCTGGTATTCTGATGGTGGTGGGGTTAATCCCTATTATGTCCCAAGGGTCATATCCTGCTTCCCTGGGGCTGTGTCTGATGAACTCTTTAGATTTTTGGGGTGTTGATTTCTAGGGATCTTTCTTCCTAATCCCCAGTTTCCTGAACTCCAGTCTTTCTGACAAGATTAACACATCTGTAATTCTGAAGATGTGGTTTCCATTTGGGACAGAGAGATTTGGGGGCGGGGGGTTGGTTCCTGTTTTTAAAAATCCTTTAGGGAAATATATTCTGCCCCTTTAATATTTCCTTCTCTTGGGGGCGGGGGGGGGGAGCAGCTGACTTCCC